>NC_083564.1:5249490-5339738 GCF_019925205.1 Metopolophium dirhodum | reverse complement strand
TAGCCAATATAATATTTGAAATTTGTTGATCTACCGGTATGCGGCCTTTTCCCCATAACGACAAATATACAAACTACGATATTATATTATGATCTTTTTTTACGTTTTTAAGATTTGTCAAATATAAACAATATAATATTTTAACTAATTTTCTGTGATAATATTTTTAAGACGCCCAAAATCGGTCGTGACGGTAAAAACCATACTTACGAAGCCTCGTATAGGTAGGTACGTTTATTGTACCGCGTATCTCGATGATATTATGATGTTATGTCAACCGTTTGCGACCGAATATTCGAATTGTATTTTTTTTTCCTATCCGCGACGTAGGTGGGTAGTATGTTTACGCTTGAAATATCGATAGACGTTATTTATATATTATAATAACATTTAGTCATAACGGAGATAAGTGCTGTACTTTACAAACGCCGTTTAGTCGTCGGCGGGGTGTGCAGTAATATAATAATAATATATTATACGAGGAACGAAGTTTCTTATATTTCCCATATTCAACGTCACAAAAACGCGAAGAGTGCACGAGAGAGACGGGCTTCTATTCGAATTATGATATTACGTTATAGGTGGGTATGTACATTGTACGGTCGTCAGTCGATCACCGCGATATAGTTAACCCGCGCGATATCGGTTTATATACAGCAGTGGTTGTTTCATTTTTGGCGAGGGGTGTGGTTTTTTTAACGTTGCCCGAGAAAAATGAAAATCCGTTTGCTTCGGGGGGTTAACGATAAAACAACGGTGCTTCGCGTATATTGCAGTATATACATGTATACGCGCACAATATAATAATATATAAACCGTCGCGGAAAAGAGGCAAAATAATAAATATTTCCGAGCACGTAAAACCGGATTTTCGGTTCCCGCGGCGACAATTCACCCCCCTCTCCCCCCACAAAACCCCTCCCTGCACGACCGGCAAAGCCACCGTCGCGTCCGGGGGCATTTTTATTTTTATTTTTTTTTTTTTTTTAAATATCCCGCACCTCGTCCCGCATAAACGACCATACATAAACCCAATGGCCCTCCATATCCCGGGCCGGGCGATCACGCGCCCCCCTCCCATTTCCGCTCCCCCCGCACACCTCCGACTGCTTCAGGTTGTTTTTCTTCGCCCCCCCCCTCCCCCTCACCGCGGCGGTGGACAGGACTCCGAGACGGGGCGGAGTGTTGTTTGAGATGAGCAAACATTTATGGGGCTCGCACGCGCGTGTGTGCAGCGTGTATTTCTTTTTCGCGTCTCGCGCCCGGCGGCAATCGCTCGCGCGCGCGCCGGAAGCCATGACTGTATCCCCCCCCCCCCCCCCCGGAAACGCAGCTAGTGTGTACAAATAAAACGTTTACATTTCCACCCGGAACCCGTTTTGTTTATTGTTATTAGTTTTGGCGGCGGCGGCGGCGGAGGGGCGAGACGTGGTCCCCCCCCTTCCCCCATTCTTCTCCACCCGCCCGTCGACGACATCGCCGCCAGGACCTATAATGTCTCGCGAGGAGGTGACGCGTACGTCGCGTGTCCTTACAGTGTTACGTACGTGTACAATAGGTACATATATAGAATATATCATACTCGACTATGAGTATATTATGTACTTACATAGGTAGGTACATATACTTAATACGGCTAGGTATGTTTTATACTTTCGTACACCGCGTTGGGGATGAAGAGTGAATCGTATATAATAATATAATATGTGGACGAAAAAAAAAAAACTGCGCCGGAGTGAAGTACACGTTCTTGCGGAGAAAAAAGAAAAATAAATAAATACTTTTCCGCTGATAAATTGAACGAGGGCAACATTTTTTTTTTCACCCCCTCGCACACCCTCTCTTTCACTCTCTATACATATATATATATGTACGCATAATATAATAGATATACGCGTGTGGGGTGCGTTCGCGTCAAAGGCTTACGCCGGAAGTATTTAGCGAATAAAGCCGGCGAGACCGGAAACGGGCCCGGAGGTGGATGCTAAATTGTGTTAAAGGCGTAAGAAGCGCGTGTGTGCTACACTATATAGGTATGCGCACGAATCCGCGTCGACGTGAAAACTTCGTAAGCGCCCAGGGGTAACGCATTAAACGCGCACGGTACACACGCGCACATGCACACCCGCACCCACACACCCACACACCCGCTCGCGGGGTACTTACTTTGTTTTACACGGCCCGGATCCCTGCATGTCGCCACTGCTATTATCGCACACGAATTATACGTATAAAGATATTATTTTCTTTATAATAATATTGTAGCGTGAAGACTTCGGAGAGCGAATAAACAACCTGCGGATGTGCGCGATTCTCTGCAGCAGTAGGTGTACGGCGTACGCGTTATGTATAATATGATTTTACGTGTTGTGGGACTTAACGGTATACTAAATATTAAACTTAAATATTATGCGTGCGTATTGTACGTATACGAATTGATTTCTTTCGGCGTAAGACTCCCCCGCCGACTTTTTTGTACTACATCATAATATTATGCGGTATAGCTATTATAGTATAATATTATGTTGACACGTTTAAAATATAATAAATACAACCAAAGAGTTATGTTATTATAGTCACTTAATCGTACAATAAATATTTTGTAAACTATGTTTTATCATATCATAATAATATTATGATGGAGTGATGGACAATTGCTCAAGTCGTATGATTTGATTCCATTTTAATACCTACCATAAGGTTTTAAAAAAAAACTTACCCAAAATATGTTACATCTATTTATTATATTATGAGTTAACGCTTAACGGATTAGTAACGATAAGTTTCTAAATATTATTTTTATTATTTATTTATTATTGATAGTAACGCCCGTTGGACAAAGAGTACAAGACATAAGTACAATGTGGCGCAGTGAATGTACATAATTAAAGAAAAAATGAAAACTATTTAAGTGGCTATTACAATAATTAACAATGCGATCAATAGGACTATTTAGGACAACATTTTGTGTACTTACAGGTTTCAATGTAGAATGTATTTCGTGTGTGGGTGTTCATCAGTGGGACACGAAAATTAATCTTTTTTAGCAATTTGGGGACACACTACTTTACCGTTTATTGATTTGTAGAGAAATAAAACATCATTATAATTACCTCGAGATGAGAGAGGTCCACAACTCTGTTCGACGAAAGAAATTGGTCGACCACCCCATGTGTAGTTTGAAGGCAATAGAACGTAGGAATCGACTTTGGACTTTTCAGCCTACTTTTTTGGGGTTTCGTTTTAGTTATTACTGAACCAAATTCAAGGACAGGGTGGACTAGAGAAGAATAAAGAACTATCAGACTTTTAGAGTCCAAATAGTGCCACATGAACGTTTAATAAAACCAAGATTCCTAGTCGCCTTAGCACAGATAATTTCAATATGACTATCAAAAGATAAGTCGAATGATAGAATAATTCCTAAGTCTTTAAGGGCCGTTCTTACAATACCCGGTTAAAGTTAACCGACACTTAACCGGCCGAATTCTGCCGGTAATAAAATCTGTTATCAGTCGGTTAGCGTTAACCGACACTTTACTGGACATTGTAGGAACGGCCCTAAGTTTAATAATGTCCGTCAAGTTGGCACCGGCACTCTCCAAACAACTCAAAATTAGTATCTTTAATAGTATTTATTAGTATTTTTAATAAAAAAATCTGTAACGGAGTACCATTAATTTTGTAACTGTAACGAACCGGATTTTAGTCTACGGGAGAACGTAATTTGGCATATCTCGTCGTACCTATAATAGCTTGAACGGCTTAAACCATCCGATGCATAATATATTATTAACTTAGGGATATCGAAGAATGTGTCATTTTTTACGTAGGTACACAAAAATTGTTTCGGCAACACAACTTTTCACCATTTGAAAAATAGTGTATAATATATACTATTTAGGTAAAAAATACTAATATATATATGAAACAGAGATGCGCTCTAATAAATCGCTTTTATAGTAACATCGTTTTTAACGAATTTCAACCGGCCCCACACCAGCTGTATACGAATTTTTATAACGACAACTATACAACGTTTGTAAATGAAATCCAAATAATATTTGCCTTTGTGCTAAAACCAAAATAACACATCATCATGAATATTTATGTTTTATATGAAAAAAATCTAATTTTATCGTGTAAATGTACACCTACACTGTCACGATATGACAAAATACATAAATAATGTAGAGGTGATAATACATAATAATATATGTATATTATCGTAAAATATGGATGTTAAAATAAATTCATATTATACATATTACATATAAACGTATAAACTACATTATAAAATTCAAAAAATTGCTTAAAACATTTACATTGTGCTAACAATTTGCGAATTTAGACAAAAGTCTATAACGAGTATAACGTGACGAAAAAATGTAGGTACATAATTACCTATAATATAAAGTAAGCATTTTTATAATTGTAAGAAACAATGAAATTTTTTACAAACATTTATTAGACATATTCTTTTTATTCGCTTACCACATAGAAAACACATAGAAACATTAAAAGCCTAAATAGCTCTCTCGTAAATCGCGCCTTTGTCGCCGATATAATTATAAGTTGGACGGTTTTTTAAGAAAAAGGGGCTTAAGTCAAAAATTGATACTTTTCAGGAGACCACAAAAAACATTATAACTTTGTAAATTTTTAATGTTTTTAAATTTTGTATTCATAATCATGTTTAATATATAGGTATATATAAGTGTTTTGTTATTTTACTATTAAATATATTTTTAGTATTTATTTATTTCCTTCAAATTATAATATAACTTATTAACTATTGCATATTATACCTGTTTGACTTGAGCCCTTTCGCATCATGACTTAAGACCTATTGCATGTAATTTTATAAGACTTATGCCCTTTGTCATTAAAATAAGTTATAATTAGTGGCTTAGGCCTTTTCTCATAAAAAAAAAAATTCTGTATAATGACTTATTACCGTACGCATTCTATTTCATCTCGTAAACCAAATCCATATGGTATCTACAGTGGTAACCATTCAGCGTGGCTTCAAATTTCACTCAGAATTAATGTATAAACTGAAAATGCCCAATGACTTAAGCCTTTCTCCGTCCAGTTGTACTATAGTATACACCACACGTTCGAGTCTGCCTTGTAATTTAAATTATAATGAATCAACCGCATGAACGTGTATTATAAGTATCTATGTAAATTGTCAATTTTTTTTATAAGAATTGCGAATGTTCTTTGGAGAGTTTTGAGTTCACATCTATATTATTATTTATCATACGCCAAACAATATGACCCTAAACATGGAATTATTTATTTTTATACGCACCGAATAAAATGATCAAATAATTATCACACCAAGACTATCCTTTACTATTACTATTGTTCTGTGCTATCAGTTATTACTCATTACTTTTCAATAGTAAGCACCACGGTCTGTATACATAGGGATAGTTATTAGGGACAGAGGCAGTAGGTATCATCACAGTTAGCCACGATAAAATAAAATATGTTGTTATATTCATAAATTCATAAAAATTATAACCAGTTCTTGTTCTACTATACGTCTTTATAGTAATATACAAGTGTAACGAATTATTGTGATACACACATGACACATCTGCAAATAATAATTTTATAAAATATTAACATGACGTGTTACAGGGGCGGATCCAGAGTTAGGAAACTGTGGGTCAGAGGACATTTCAAGGGGCCACATATTAAAACCAGATTAGAAATCTATACGTCTTGTGTACTATATAAAACAAAAAAAATAATTTATACTGTGTGTGTGTGTTTATTCGAGGGTCCTAGTGTCCATCTACCCAAGATGTGAAAGGAGGCCAATTTGATCAGTAAATATTAACTGTGGGGTCAGCTGACCTCCTAGATCCGCCCCTGGACGTGTATTTTCAGGGACTATTTAAAATTCCTTTACTCTCAACTATACCATTAATAATTTGAATAAAATAGCTTTTACGTTTAAATCATAATATGTAAACAAAAAGTATTATACAATATTAAAAGCAATTAAACAATATTAATGCATACTATTTTGTATGCAACACAGTTCAACTATTTTTTGCCTCGAAATTGTGTGAAGTTTTATTATAGGTAGTGTTCACGTAAAACGTTATGTGAAAGTCCAAATTATTATTATTATTATTTTTCCTAAAATAATGTTTGATGTAACTTAAGTTTCGACAATCGTTATACAAATTTGACATACACGAGAATGCTCGTACAGCACATCTCAGTCGATATTAGTTTGATTTGTTGGTTTATATTAAAATGTAATCTATTTTTCCACTTGTTTTCAAGAAAATTCAAACCAATAGAATGCAATCAAATTATCAAAAATAATTGAACTAACAAAGCAACAAATGTTATACACTTACACTTTATTGCATTTTATAAGCTTTAGTGACTTTAATATTTGTATTGCACAACGTTACAAGTCACAACAATATTTAAACATGGTTAATATAATCATTTATACTTACATACGATAAATGTTAGTATAGTTAGTTTAACTTTAATTAAAACACTCTTCAACCGACCATCATAATTTACAGTTATTGCAAGTAGATTAAATTATTTTATAGGTTAAAGGAAGTTTCCTACAAATGGCATATACATATAAAAAGTCAACATGATAGTAATAAATTGGTCAAATTTAATATATGTTTATAACGTTTTAATATACTTAGAGACATTTAATGTATTAATTTATTTTTAAATTTAACTAATATAATTTTGAATAACTGGATTTTATTGTTGACAGAATCTTGTTTAGACTAAATAACACAATTCATAAATAATTTGTAAAAATATGTTTCTCATAATTGAGTATGTATACTGTTTGATGTAAAAACAATTTAAGAGGACGATAATTTTTCATACGAAACGATTTAATATTTTTAGCAGCAATATTATCACTAATCTGAAATCTTGATGTAAAAAGCCATACTAAAATATTAAGCGAATGAAATGACTTAGTTGTATAATAAACTATATAATATGGATGACAAACAGAAATTCAAAGCAACTCATATCAAAATACAGATTTATCTGTGTCTAAAAATAGATTACACTTTTGTTTACACAAAAAAAACTAATTATTATAAAAATAATTTTTTTTTTTTATTATAATTATTTTAGAAAATTATACAATCTATACATATTATTGTAATGGTAAAACAATAATAACGGAATTACCGTAACGTATAAGGTCTCAGGGATATTAAAATAAATAGTTCAATAATGTTTATCAAAAAGTTTAGTTGCCTTTAAATTAAGAATTATTAAATTTAATATTAAATATCCGACAGGAAAATTATTTATCACCGATGAAATAAACGTAAAGATTTTATTTCTAAAAGATATTTCATTAGGTACTGAATTCGACAGATTTTTAATGTCATTGTTTTTCGTTTATATATTATGGTATCAACTCCAGTGAAGTTTTAGAAACGATACAATAAAGCCAAACTTTTAGATGGTTTAGAAAAAATGTAGGTACACAATACAGAAAACACAATGTATTGTTAAAAACTATTTCGTAAAAGGGACTCGAGTGTATCATTATCTAAGTATACATAAAATACAATTGCGTATATTAAGTGCGTACTAGGTTGTCAACAAAATACGATAATAAACTTAAAATTGCCCTGAGTGTAAAATTCGATTGAATGTTTTCTTCCGAAATGTTTCAATATTTTTAGATTCCTAAATGGGATGGAAAATGCTTGTCAAACAAAAATAGTCGGGGAATCGTTCGCATTGGAATTTGGCACTCGCTTGCAAAATTGGCGATTCAGGTTCGGAGGCACTTTTCACTGCGACTAAAAAATATATTTTTCTTCGGTTCAAGGGTTTGACAAAAGTTTTAATTCAACTCGGATGCAACCCTGCAGAATCGAATAATAATAATAATTATTATTATTATATTATTCTTCCATCGCAATTTATTTTCGCGGACCGAATTTCCAAGGGCGTACGGGAATGCGCAGCGTTGTACAATATCATTGTAAGACGTTGCGGTCGTACGGTGCTGCGGCACTAATCATAATTATCGTTATGTGACTATATTAATATTGGCTATTCACATCGGGCGAAACAATTTTCTCGGGAACGGCTGCTGCGACGTTTGAAACGTTCGCATAATATAATACCACCCCGCCGTTTATCCCGGAACAGGACTCGACCATTGTCCGAGGCGACCGTCGCGCCGCCGTCTCAAATGTCCAGTCATCTAAATTAATAGGTAGTAACAGTAAGGTAGATACCTATGTTGTAGAGGTATCATCCATCGCCACCGCGCTAATTGGACGACGACGTCCCGGGAGGAGACCCGAAGGACCATTACTCACACTCGTGTTTTATGCCCACCGGTAAGTCACGGTCAGCTGCACGGCGTATTGTCACTAGGATTATTATTATCATTATTATTAATAATAACGAGGATAAGAAATTCGGTGCGCTGCAGGTACCCTGCGACGATCGACTTAGTGCTCAGACCGCGTGACGATTGCGGTGCGACGGCGGAAGTGGACTACGGGCCCCCGGGGAATTATTGTTTTACGTTTCTTTATTCCTGCCCGCGTCGAAATGTTTTTCCGATTTTTTATCCTCACGCGACCGTTTTACACACACTCGCGTGCCCTGTATAAATCGAAAAGAAAAAAAAAACCGAACAAACTTACACGGTTTTCGAACGGCGGCTGCGCGGAAATTGGAAGCCGTGCTCGGCTGTACACATGCCGTACCCATTATACACGGCCGGCAGTTATTTATCGTTCAGCGCTGCAGCAGAGTAAATACTACCGCAGTCATCGAGCAGCGATAATTAAAATCTTATTCGATTATATTCTCGGAAAAAAGTTTTGCGACGGCATTTAAATTCGGAAAGTTATCGAAAGTTTCGACGGCCGACACGGCGGATTGATCGCTCAAAAAAACGTCAACGCCGAAACTTAGAAATCTATGCGTGACAACGCGAGTAACCCCCAATATATAGGATTGAGGAAACGATAAAAGAAGTGCAAAATAATATTATTCGATTTAATCATTGTACGACACAATAATAATATTATACGATCATTTTGTGTCGAGTTTCAAGTTCGTACACGCCCAACACAAATAAGTGTCATATTTCACCGTATCGATGCAACCCCGGCGCTGAATGCGAACTATAATATTATGTTTTTTCCGAAACAATTATCTGCCGAACTCGAGCGTACCAAGCATAGGCATATTATAATAGTACGTATGTATATAGGTATATGTCATAATGTAATGTATAAATGTAAAGTAACATTTTATACTGACTTTGAAAACAGTACGTTTACGACAGGAAACACGAAAACACGCTGCCTACTACGACTACTATACTACTAAACGGCGAGTGTTGTTAAACTTAACATGAATGGCGAGTCAAATGGATACAGTATAGGTGTGTATAGGTATGCATACCGGCCGTGTGGAGTGGTATACCGGAGTGGTCGGTTTATACTTCGCTCAACAAAATTATGGAAACTGTCCATCGGTGTTGGACGTTAATCACTGAAAAAAAAATAGTGGGTAAAAACAAAAAAAAAATAAGGTAAATTCAACAATATCTTATTGTTACTCCTGAGCTGACAAATAAATTATTATTCCCACATCAATAACATTGTTAAATTTACAATATGAATAAAACAACAATAATTATCTTTGTTGATACAACAGATATTGTGTTAAACGTGAATTGACCTTATTATTATTGACATATATTAAGAAAGTTAATTCAACAATACAATTTGTCGATAACAATTTTAACAACGTCTGATAAACAATCGACATTTGTTATTTTAAATTAATTTGTCTGTTAATTCTATAATATGATTCCTGGTGACCTGCAGCGTTTTATTGTTGTTCGAAGGTTAATTCAACAATAAAATGTTGTTCGATAACAATTTTAGTAATGTCAAGTGCACAATCGACAGTTATTATATCAAATCAATATGTCTGTTAATTCCATATAATCCATATAACCCTTAAGGTGATTTCCTAGTCGCGGTTGTAAACGTGTATTAACAAAAAAAAAAAATGTTTGAATTTTACAATACCTTGCCCGTGTCGTGTATAATATTGACAGGCATTGACGATATCGGCTACCTAGTCAGTGTTGGGGATTTATGATAGGCATTTACGTTATCGCCTAATCTACACCTCGTCGACGGTAACACACACACATATATATATTATGTAGTATTGCGGTGTTTGATATCGATGCAGTTGGCCGACACGACATCAGTACGAAACGAGAGAGTCGTGCGGGAATAATATAGCTGACGACTGTAGTACGAGATCGGAAAACTTGTTAATCCGCCGGGATACGGCCGTGAGGAATGGGAGGCTTATATACTTGTTCGTCGCGTTCGCAGCCTATTCTCTCGGCGGCCCCGTATTGTTATCGTCCGGCCGGCGCCCCGCTCCTCCGCTATCGGCGCGCGAACGCGGCGAATCGCGTCGCGACATTTCGTCACCGTCGGCGGCGTTATCGTCTGCCGCTGTAAATCCGCCGCCACTCATTATTATCCGTATGCCCGCTGACGTTTCCGTCTCGTATACACATGCACATGCGTCGCGTATTACGCCGTCATCATCAGCGTAGAGTGTCTTACCGCGCGCGCGGGCGATGACACGTCTCGCGGCGGTTATCGCGCGGGCGCGCGGCTGTTATCGGCGCGGCGGGAGAAAAAAAAAAATATTACCCACCACAAACAAATCGACCCGACGATAATAATATACATCACGACAGTGACATAATGTCGACAGACGGCGTCGTTATATATGGCGGGGAGGGGTGTACGCGCATCGCACCTGTATATAATATATCATTATTGTTACGCGCCGACGGGGGGGTGCATACGTATAAGTACATAGATTACGGCCGCCGCAGTCGATTACGACAATAATATAATACATTACAATATTGTATCGTACCGACGACGACGTGAGGTCGGATTTGGCGTTTGTGTGTGCAGTGCGCGCGCCGAGTGAACGCTTCCGATTCGTTTGCGCTGCGTATTATACGGTACGTATACCTGTCCGCCTCAAATAACACGTCGTCAGGCGATTTGTTTCGCAAATGTTTGTTGTCGGAGCGCGGCGATTACGACGGGTGTCGCGTGACAGACGACGGCAGAGCGTCTTGCAAAATACTGGATTTTCTTCCCCATCTGCGATTCCCGCGAATGCCATTATCCTAACACGATTATATTATGTTATTATATCATATAGTACACTACGTATACGTACAGCGTGAGCAGTGTAAAACGTTTGAACGTTTTCTTCGATCGAATACGTTTTACTAAATGCAATGATCATGGCAAACGGTCGCTGTACATATTTTTTTTTTTAACGCAATCAAACTAATTTCGTCACTTGAACATATTTTATATTTTACTAAACGAGCGGACGCGACACGGAAACAGCGTAGTCTGGTGTACCTCCAGCGTATACATTGGGACTTACGTCGGCTCGAATGCGCAGTTCAGGCGGAAATATTCCAAGTTCTGCGAATTTGTTTTAAAAATTTAATGCCCTCCATGATATTATTATGATTATACTTGATCGGTTTTCGTGTCCTCAAACGAACAAGTTTAATTTGAAAAAAAAAACCATTAGTTCTGACGTAGAATCGCCGTTAATTATTGGGCAACGTCAATTTCTTGTCACTTCTCAGAACTTTTGGCGTCCCCGTTTGTTTGAAATCTATTCGTTATTAAGAAATAATCATTTCGACGGAATGACGGAGCTGTCCAATATGAGGACTCATAATTTCTCGTTTGATTTCTTATTATTTATTACTACTGTTCTTATTATCTAATATTAATGTGTAGGTACGAGGTAACCAGTGGTGGCTAGGGTTCATGAACTGTTTCAGCAACACATTTACGATTTGGTGGTCGGATGGCGGTTGGATGTTGGGTAATATGTAATTATTTATTACTCGGTGACTCATTATTGTGTAACGTTTTATTTTTGATCAAAAACGTATCCGTCAAATGCGATTTTTCACCCTTATTTGTATTGCAAAAACCTTCGACTTTTTTCAAACGAATCATAACATTCTAATAACCAGTTGACCTGCACTTTTGTACGATTTTAGAGATTACACAATTATGGCGACGCTATTGTATAATATAATATAATATAATATATTATATTTTATATTTCCATCATATCATGTGTTTGAAATTAACATCTGAACGATGTGGGTAATAGTTTTAGTAAAAAATATTTGAAATTTCCCGAATTCGAATTGAATATGATGTTTGTTACACGTGGGGGTATGGGAAGAATAATTGTTAGTGTTTTATGTACTATATTATAATGTTTATAAAAGTTCCAGGATTTTGTGTTACATTGATACATACTAAATATGTTTGTTCGCAACATTTCATTTATTGTGACTACCTTTCTATTTGTTTTTACGGTTTGTATATAATGATGATTTTTTTTTTTTCATGCTATTGTAAAAAAAAATTTTACTGTACGAAATATATTTTACTAATTGGAAATATATACACTAAAATAACGTAATAAAATGTGTATATATTAAGGCGTAATTGGATTGTTCGAACAAATTGTGTGCGATACATAAAATACACTTTTAATAATAATGTGCTTATAATTACTATTAAAGCATACTTAAAAATTAGTAATGCTATATTATATTTTATATATATAATTGTGTTCTCTTCGTTTCGGAATTCAATAGGTATCAAATTTAATTTACTGCCTATTATTCATTGAAACGAATAATTATTTTTTCACATGGTTTTGGATTTTGTGTAATTACAGACTACAGTAAACAAAATTGATATTTTGCAATAGTGATTTTATTAACATAAATAAATATATATTACCATATTATCATAATAAAATAAATATGTAAGTACTTGTCACTTTTAAATATTAAGCAAACAACTTTTTAACACTTTTCTTAAGTTTGGTTTCACGTCTGTCTGTGATCAAATCTTGCGCGCTCGATTTGAGGCACTTTTTGAAGATGAAAAATTCTGAAAATTGGTATAGACCTTGGTCTTGGATGACAATACAATAATCCGTTGTCATTTTGGGACATGGACCAAAAAAAAAAAAAAAGGATTGTCCCCACGACGTCGCCGTAATATCTCTCGCAGATATTGAACTTGGGACAGAAACTATTCGTACAAGGTCAAGCGTACGTCATCATTAGTAGAGTTCGTAGCCTCGATGGACTACGTATCGAAGAATTGGACGCTTCAAAAATAACGGGCAAGACATTCTGTAACGTTGACGCTTTGGATGAAATCGACAGAATGAGACAACATCGTCCCAATATCTCGGAAGCAATTGTAAATGACGGACAATAAATTATAAGTACTGTCAAATAACAAAATATATAATACACATAATGGTCTCATAATGAAATTGTTAATATAAAAAAATTTCAATTGGTTGTGGCAAACAAAATAAATGTCTTGTCATTTCACGACCACATAAACTTATTTATTTATAAATAAATCATAATCACCAGTAGTTTGATTATTTTTGTTTCACAAACATATTTCTTAAACGTTTAATAAAAATATTTACTTTCAACTAAAAAGTAGAAAATAAAAAATAAAAAAAAAAATTTTAAAAACACACTTTTCCATAAAAACATTTAAAAAAAAATTTTAAAAATTGCACTAAAAAGACAAAAATAATTCTCTGTACTTAAAAATAATGAAAAATGTATTGATGAAAAATTTAAAAGTGTGTGGTGCATCATACAAAACATTAAAAGCCGAGCTAAGTCTCACATACACTTCTTTGTTCAATCCTGTTTATAAGATAGTGACTGGCAGTATATGTCAAGTATAAGAGCAAAATAATGAAAAATTTACTGATGAAAAATTTAAAAGCCAAGGAAAGTCTCACATACACTTCTTTGTTCAATCATGTTTATAAGATAGTGACTGGGAATATATGTCAAGTGTATGAGCACCACACACTTTTAAATTTTTCATCAATAAATTTTTCATTATTTTTAAGTACAGAGAATTATTTTTGTCTTTTTAGTGCAATTTTTAAAATTTTTTTTTAAATGTTTTTATGGAAAAGTGTGTTTTTAAAATTTTTTTTTTTATTTTTTATTTTTTTATGTTAAAATACTTAAATTTGTAATAAGCTACATCTTTAAGTTTCTTTAAACTTCAGTTTATATCGACTTTTGAAGAAAGTTGAAGTATAAAAACATAATCACCTACATACATAATATTTTGTCGAGAAAGTTTTCATGAAAATGTGGTCGGGAGGTTTTAATTTTAATAATTTGGACGTACAATTACGAAAAATATCTTTTTTATCTGAAGGATATGCATAATATGTGTTTATAGTGTATCAAGTACATACAGTATAGACTCATTCGCGAATTCGACTGTAAAAATATTTTCAGCTACAAGTTTTCACATTTTGATCAATGTTTTCTTAATGTAATTTTCAAATACACGAATCCTTCCCCTTGAGTTCAAGCAGCTGTCGGATCGAAAAGGAGCGCTTATATGATTTAATCTGACAGTGTATCCCCTTTCGCCCCTCTCCTTTGTACCACGGTGTAGAGGCCAACAAAACGGTGCTCGCCAGGACGAGATGGCATATAAAGAGACGAGGAATAAAAATGGAAAAAAAGCTGGCATTTCCAATTTTGTTTGCTGCTTTGAATAATTCATAAGAGGTTTTTTTTTTTTTTTTGTAATCAATTGTTACCGGTCTGCATGTTAATGAAATTCAAGTAATTTCATCTTTTTTATTTCGGTGTGTTTTTGGCGTCATTTCGCAGAAATTTGCCAATAAATTACGAGTCGAGGCTCGATGAAACCGCGGTCAGGCGCACCCGGAAGTCTGGTTTCTCGTATAAGTTATTGCCCTGTCAGAGGTTTGCGCTACGGACCGGGGGAATTTCAATTTTCACGTTTATATAATTTTCATAATTTTCGTACGGGAAACTGAAACGCAATATGTATGTGATGTTTTGGAATTATTCTATATTTTATATTTCCGAGAATGGGCCAAAGCCCAACGCTTTGACAATTTATACAACTAAAAATAAAATATATTATATCATAGCTCATGAGTAAAAATAATTAATAACGGTATCGATTCATTGTAAAATATACAATGTTGACTATTACGTAATACTGTTGTACGTTCTTAAAACGGTATGTTTATTTTGAAAATCGCTAAAAACTATTGGTTGCAATTTTTAAACTTAATTTCTCTGACAACGAATAATGACATTATAACTGTCATTCTTACACGATTTTCAATTTTAGTAATGTGTATGAAAATGACGATGTTCGACTACAAGTGTAATAGATATTTAATATTTATCCTTTCAAGGAACATTAAATATATTATTAGCGACTAGAACTATATATACATATAAGTATTACTTTTTTTTTTCGATCTTAAGCCCGGCATCTATGGCCATTAGCATGTATTGGTTTTGTACGTTTTAATGTCGGTAGGGGGGGGGGGAACACGTGTGTGTTGGGTTTGACAGAGTTTTTGATTGGGCGTCCGTAGGTATCTGCCATGCCCGGGTGGGGGATGGCGGCACTTGTACTCCGGACACCGTGACTTGCCCGAAGAAAAATGCCGCCCGTGACCAAGGAATCGAGCCTACATCGGCTGCGTCGCAACCGACGCCTTAGACCGCTCGGCCACTCCGTCCCCAAGTATTACTTTACACAGTACTTATATTACATATGTATATTAAGGTGATCCAACCTTATAGAGGCAAAAAAATAATTTTCGAAATCAACTCATGGCATATTCTTATTTTGAGAAGTATTAACTAAAAGTCTCGAATAGTATAATGTGATTTTCATTCATAATCTTAAGTGTAGAAAATTAAAATATAAACAATTTAATTATTTTATATACTAAAACATTACATGATAACTTTATTCGTTGTGTATCAAATGTATTAAAATAACCATAAAAATGTATTTATTCTAAATATAGATAAATATTTAGTATGTTATTATTTTTTTTTGCAATAAAATTAATTTATGAAAAAGTTGTAGGAAATAACAGGTTTAAAATGATCCTTAAGGGATCATACATTTTTATACAGTGTTACAGTTTTTGACTTAAGTTTAAAAAATTTCCTATTTGGCTATTTTTCAACCCTTATGCGGCACGTGGGGTTGAGTTATCAAGTCCAAATTTTTACAGAATCATTATTTTGTATCTCTTAACAAAATAAAAGTGTGATGGTAACAAAAATCTTAAGCTAAAATTTTTGAACCACCCTAATATGTGTATTCGTATAAACTTCCATATTACGAACTTCAAATTTAACTAATCATTTTTGAAAACCATGACCTTCATTGTTAATCATGGGTAAATTCTATTTAACGAACAGTTCCTTTATATTACGAATTTTTTTTGTTCCCCATGAGACTTCGTTTTATGGAAGTTTCACTGTATATAATAATATATTATACATTAACCGCATATATAATATATGTATGTATATATATATTTAATATGTATATAATAAATCGAGCGGAAAAACTTACCAGTGATTTCATCTGTGGTCGGAAAAAAAGGAACACCGTGGAGCGTAGAGTTTTTCCTTTCAATTGAATCCTTTAAATTGATTTATTCGCGCGCAATTGTTGACGGAAACTCTTGAATTCAATACAAAATATATGTACACATAATATATAGTCGCGGAGACATCGATTTTATACCCTAGCAAACATGTGTACGCACACACATTCCAATTTACAACGCGCATCGTGTACGGCCGTCGGGGGGGGGGGGGGGCATCGTAATTCGTTTAAATTCGGATGGACATTCGAGTGGAGAGTACCGCATTCAGCAACCACGCACACAAACATATAATATATATATAATTAAGGGTGGTCGAAGAGGGGGGGGGGGGGGTCGTGTCACCGAAATCGCGGTCTGAATCACGTCCGCGTTACAGTCGGTCATCGCATCATGTTTATTCATTACGACTGTGCCCCGGCCAGCTCATGACGTAAAGACACGTCATAATATAATAATGCGGTCGGCGTGTACGTACGAATGTCGACGTGCGAGAGGGGCGCTCGAGCAAAAAAAAAAAAAAATTATAAGGGGAAAAGATATACAATATAATATTATTAGGTAGGTATTAAATAAATAAAACGGCATCCCGGCGCATAAACAGCATATACTATAGTATAACCACGATACGCCATCGAGAGACCGCGGTTGCGGTGACGGCGGTAAACGAAAGGTGGGAGACGGCACGCACAATGTGTGTGTGCCCAACGCAATATAATAATATTAAATATTGTCAGATCATGTGCAACCGCCGCATTGTCCGTTCGGTCGTCGGCAAATGTTGTGGTCGTTGTTTATTAAAAATATTGTCGTTCGTCTCTTCATATAATACGCCCGTCGTCTCGGAAGTCCGCCGCACTCTCACTGCATATTATTGATAATGTAATATAACGATGGACTGTAACGCGTATGACGATATGCAGAGCTATATTACGATATTATATTCTCGAGGAAACGACAGTTATCGCTATTATTATTCACCCGCCGACGGCCACGGTCCAGTATAGTTGGTGATTGCTTGCACAGTTCTCCGTTCGAGATGGGCAGCGGCCTGTGCAGGAGTAGAGCAGACGAAAGACCGGCGAGGGCTGTACGACGGGGGTTCGACGGGTTGTGCCGGAAGATAGTTTTCAATTACTCTAAACAGGTAAAAAACACTCGTTGGTTTGCGCCGTTATCAAAACGCAGAGTGTCCGGTGTATGTGTCTAGAAAAATTTAATTAGAAAACGATTAATATTCGTTGTTTTATGAATAAGTTGAAACCGCAAAGTATTTAATTACCAATACAGGCCAATGTAGACAATACGATTTATAATCGATTTTACCATAACAAATGAATATCCGACATCGTGTAGTTGTAGGATTTCAAACGTAATTACAAATGGTATTTATTTTTTTTAATTAACCCGCGGCCACTCAGGCCATTGGGTCGGTTTTTAACACGCGTGTTTTGATGGCTTAGCAGATTTTTTAGTGGTATTTTAGTAGGTATTTGCCATGCCCGGGTGGGAGATGGTGGCACTTGTTTTCCGGACACCGTGACTTGCCCGAAGAAAAATGCCACCCACGGCCGAGGTCTTGAACCCGCGTCGCAACCGACGCCTTAGTCCGCACGGCCACTCGGTCCCCCACAAATGGTATTGTTAATCATTGTATTATTATCTCACACAATCCGAGTAATTTAATTATGTAGTTGAATATATTATAACCATCTTAATGTGACGTGTTAATTAATTTTTCATACGGATTTGTTCACCTATAACCACTGTTGATAATATGTTGAATTTTATATAAATATTTATAGACGGACGTTATGTTATTATTTCTAATACACGTCATATACTATTTAGTAAATACAATTAATATTACACACCATCAATTTAAAACATTTATAGTACCTATATCTATTAATAAAGTTGTATTATTTTTAAATTTTACTTAGTTTTTTAATCATAGGTAGGTAGTTTAAAATTTCGATTAGATACATAATAACAATACCCATTTAAATATAGTGAATAATTCATCTAAAATTTACTGGTCAAAATGTACTTGGATTTTTATTATTCCTTGTCTATTATGTACCTAAATTATTTAATAATTATCCGTATTGTGTAGATGTGATTGTGATTTTTACATAATCTTTTTCTTTTACTATATTTACACGATGATCTATTTTTTTTCTATTATATTATAACTTTACTCATTAACTAATCATAATGAGTAGGATTATAATTTTTAATTATTTTTATTAATAAATATTAAATACAATATATTTTATGAGGTAAAAATACGAATAATGATATCTGTAGGACATAGGTACTATTTTATAAATCTCATCGTGATATATGAATATTATAAACGAATATTATTGTTTACGCTTTTACAAAAGCATAATGATAAATCTGAACATGTACAGTATGAAGAACTTGAACTACAGTTTATGATAGGTAATGGTATTTTAAATTATTTAACCATTAAAAATATGTTACGACCTTGAAAATGGGCTTGAAATAATAATAAATTGGTGATTAAAGATAAAATTTGAACCTTTATAAAGCCGTAGCAGTCAATGGCCTTAGCGCCGATGCTGTAATAAATGAAAAAAAAAAGCTTGCCAAGTCAGGGATCGGTATGTAAACTTTCTTGATTCTTAATTTTTAGAAATGTATTAACTGTATTAATTCACACCCAAGCGGTATAACAATTTGAATTAAGAAAAATGTCGGTGTGAACAGCCACACAAAAAATCATTTTCATTTTCATTTTCATTTAGTGAGATAGATCTCCGATACCGGAGAGCGGATTTCGTTGTTTGGGGTCTTGTTAGATTCACATTAGTTAGGAGAAGTGCAGTGAAGATTTTTAGAACTTTATCTTTAATAGTTAATTTACTACAGAACATTAAAACAAATTTTATTGGGCGTTTTTTGATGTTTTTCAGCTTTACAGCTTTGTAGTGAATTAACGATTGGAGATAAAGTTCTGAAAATCTTCACTGCACTTCTCCTAGTCAATTTGAAACTAACAAAATCCCAAACAACAAAATCCGTTCTCCAGTTTCGGAAAACTACCTCGCTAAATGAAAATCTAGCAAAAAATAATTCTTTTTTTATCTGTGAAAAAATAAATAATTTAAAAAAAAAATTTTAATTCCACATTTAGTATCTATTTTATAATCCCTTTATAATGAGTTATCAACCTACTTTCTAGCTATCATAATTTAGGAGAAAAGTTAAAAAAAATAGAAATTTTGGGACCGTTCACGCCGACGTTTTTATGGATTCAAGTGATTATACCGCTTGGCTGTGATATCGAATCTCTCTCATTAATATTTTATATTAAAGCTAGCTAAATTACCCACCTACTCATCATTATTGAATTACATTTTTATTATTTTCATATTTAACACAAATTCCTTAAGTTTTCAAAATTCAGACTTTTTTCATTTCAATTACCATACTTACTTGATTAAAAATCAAGAAAGTAAAAATTGATAAATAAACGTTTCTATTTTAATAATCAATTTATACTTGTAAGTATGTGTTGTTTTCCCTAAATAAAATATGTTTAATTGTTATTAACGTCATTCAGACTTGATCAACAATTTATTTCTAGAGTTGACAATTAATATGTAAATTCGGAATTCGTAAATTGTAAAGTTTTCCGAATTTAGGATATAAGTATAATATTGTTTTAACCATATTAATAATAATACTAAATATGATATTATGAAATTATGAAATTATCTAGCTGTAGTAGTAAGACATAACTAGTTTTGACCTAGATATAATATGATGGAAGAAATCCTAATTAAAAGTTCTAACAAGTAACAAATCAATAATTGTATCTAGTAAAAGAGAGACGTTCAATAAAAGGGAGTCAATTAAATTTCAAAAAATGTAAATTGCACCTACACGGTAACAAAAAATACAAACTTTAATAAGTCTATAAATTTAATTTACATTTTATTAACAACTTATGATATTCGTATAATATTATGAATTATGATAATATATTAATAAGCAATAGTCCATTGTACGTGTTTAGTTAAAATATGTGTGAATAAGATTTACAATATTATTTCATTTCATAATCATTTAAATAATTGTATAATATTTTCATTTTAAAAAATAGTGAGTGAAAAATGTGTTTGAAAAATGAATGGGTATATTATTATTGTCATTATTGTGTGTTCACAAATTATTTACGTCATGTTAAATCATTCAAATCCGTTACGCTTGTATGAAATTTTACAAGAATACAAAAAATTAGTATTACCGATTTTTGGTGATGAATAGAGTTATACGAAAAACCTTGAATCTTTATAGGCAGACTCTTGAATGTGGTTTTCCATTAAAAGAAACTTCTCCGATGTTACGCGTATAAAACATACATGCATGTATATCGCATTGTATAATATTATATTTTAATAAAATGTACGGTTTTTTTTTTTTTTTTTTTTCATAAGCCCCTTGGTGCGATTTTTTAATATGGAACATCTGCCAAAAAATAATTAATCTCCCGCTTAGTTTCCTAATGGCGCACAATCTAAGGTCAAGTGATATTAATGCACTCGTGTAACAATATAATATGCGATATATTATTATGACATTATCCATATTACATATTATTATATTATTATTTATATTATGATATGTGTATAACATAATGATCACAACGATAATATTCTGTCGAAATAATAGTACTGACCTAACCGTATTTTAATCCTATGTATAATTTTACTTATTATTATTATTTATTATCATGACTTATGGTGTTCGACGTGTCAGTTTCAGATATTTTTGCACAGGTATTGCAATTAATATGCATTGCGTATTAATTCACATTACAAATCATACATTGTACAAGTATGAGCTAAATATAATATGTCGGTGAAACATTTATATTTATCAAATAGTTATAAATAATAACTGTGATGTTATGTTAATTAATTCAATAATACATTATATACATTTTTACGTACCTAATTGAAGTTAGGTAAATATTATTGTTCCGTGAAAAATATAACTCTATATGAATTCAATTATCCGATTCTCATTCATGTGCGTTCAAATGTCATAATATTACTATTAATATGTTTTCAGTGGACGCGTTATTCAGTCAAACACAAGAGGAGTGAAAAAAAAAATACCAAACACAATAAGTAAGTTAAATATTATATTTCTGTAGACGAGAATGAAGGGAATATAAGTTTATTTGTGTGGCAAATTACCTAGGTGTTTGTATAGACGTGTAGAAGTATTTACTGGGTCTGTACATGGAATTATGTAGAATTAACAAGGCTGAGCATTAACTAGTTACTTTTGGTTTTTCATTAACTGAACTGAAGGGGTCCGTGCAAGAACGAGATAACTCCATTTTTCAAAACTTTTCAGGAAACGATAATGTTATTTTAAAAATATTTAAATAAAGATAAATATAATTTGGAAATTAATTTAGATACATTAGACCACGATAAAAAAGATGCCGTTGTGATTGATTTG
Organism: Metopolophium dirhodum; assembly: GCF_019925205.1. Taxonomy (NCBI): domain Eukaryota; kingdom Metazoa; phylum Arthropoda; class Insecta; order Hemiptera; family Aphididae; genus Metopolophium; species Metopolophium dirhodum. The sequence continues at coordinate 5,317,607 of NC_083564.1, read as the reverse complement.
ATTTTCTTAATTTCTTTGAGATGATAGTTAATATTAACCTACATTTTTGGAGGTATCTTGTTTTTTGACCAGAACCATGTATTTATTATTTATTCATAATTTGTTTTACTACAAAAAAAATATTATTATTCATTCTATGTTTTAGAAATTTGTAAAAAATATAAATAAAATAATAAATAAAATATAATAAAAAAAAATATATAAATATAATATTGTATGTACCACTCCAGAGTTATCTGGTTTTTCGACGGAAAAAAAACCAGACAACTCCATTTACTTTATATCTCCTATACGAATGATCGGAATTGTCTCGTTCTTGCACAGATATACTCGTAATTTTCTTCTTGATAATAAACAGCCAAAACCCCATTTTTCGAAAAAAATGGAGTTATCTCGTTCTTGCACGGACCCCTATTACTACTAAACTATTATCTTACTAAATTTATTTTTGAACTAACGTGAAATTAACGAATTAATTATTCATTTTAAGAAGAAAGTAAAGTAAATTTACTTATTTTTTAATTGTAGTGCATTTCGTTTTCATGTCGAAAAATATTTACCGTGAATTGTTTAAAGATACAATTCTTATATTTTTCCAATCTAACTTATTATTTTGGTAAGTATTGTTCTTTCTTTTGAACCGAAACATTTCAATGAAATACACACTACCTATTTTAGTTTTGGGTATTGGGTTGGTAAAATATAAAGTAGGTACGTAAGTATAGTTGTATAAAAAGAAATATTAATGTTGTATTACTAAAAAGTTTAAAAAAATGTTTATTAACTATAATAACTTAACTAAGTAAAAATTAAATTAACTTTTAATTTTTAACCTTTTCTTATTGACGCATATTAATCCAACTTAATTGAGTTAAAAAAAATCATTAACTTGTCCGGCTTTGAGAATAATTATATTGTAGAATTTGACGGTATTTTGAGGTTTACCAGCGGATAAATATATTTGGAATAGTAACGTCAACAATTATCCCGGAATTATATTACTATCCCGATTTATACCTTACTTCACCTACAGGATGATCCATTAAACGTCTTCTCTAATTATTTCGAATTTTTTAGAAAATAATTTTTTTTACATAATTTGACGTAATGAAAAACGAAATTTTTGAAAAAATATATACTTGTTAATCATCGTTTTTAAATTTTTCACTTATATTTGAATGAAAACATTCATTTTAATTTCATATTTTGAAACATAATAATTTCGAATGAGTAAATAATATTTCAGAAGTTGTAACTTAATAAGTATTTCAAGATTAGATGATCTGAGTAGAGGATCAGTGACATTGTATCCCAAAATATGGGTAAAACTCTGTGCATCAATTTTAAATACTTATAACTAATTAACAAATCGTTCGAAATTCGATCGATTTTTGCAGAAATAATATTTTCAATATAATCAAAACTGAAATATAGAGTGTAGACATTTATAATGATCACCTAGCTTAAGGTAGATATTCGTCTACATTTCGTCCTGGTTACAGTTCACCACTATGCGCAAACATCGTTGAATTGAATAATTTGTTTTGTATATTTTAATGCAACAAATAACACTTAATACCTTGTAGAATTCAAAAAACGATATCAACAGAAAATCGTATCAAAATAATTCATAGGAAGATTTTCAAATTTTTGATATTCATAAAAATGTCAATATAATATTTTCCTCATTTGTCATTAGATAAATTTTCATTGAATTTTATTTTTTTATAGTAGTTAAGCTATCTGAAAAATATTAATTTCTTTGTTATAAACTTATAACTTATAAAAATGTGTTAAAATGTATACGGGCAATACAGGGTGTCAAGAAAGTTTTTGAACGTACCAAAAAAACTTTTTTTTTAGAGTAATTTGGTTCGGAAAAGTTTTTAGAGCACTTTTATATCCGAAAACGTGATGGTGAACATACTAAAAAAAAAAAAATAACGTACACATCATTGTAATCACCAATAGATTCTGAGCGGCACTCGGAATCTAAAATTGAACACGTACAGAGTTAAATGTAATCATAAAATCCATATTCTTGAAGAAACAAAATTCAACAAGAAATCACTATAAATACAATTATTATACGAAGCGCCAAGCTACACATTTAATGTCCATAAAATGTTCATAGGATTTATTATGTTTTGTGTCAATATAAAAAAAAATAATACGGAGATAGTATTATTTTGTTGTTCTGAAAAAATGTAAAAAAGTATCCACATGAAATGTTATGAAAATAGTAAACTTTAAATAAAGCATGCATTTAGTATTTTTTATTTGTTTTTTTTTTTTTTTTGAGAGAGATAGATGTTATTCAACTTGCTACGTTATCTTATGACAATAGTTTATGATTAGGTGAACATATTATAGAAAAATAAATTCCGATTCTATGATCATTGATCAATAGTCGTGTTCGATATATTATTACATTTTGGATCCACAGCAGCGTCCACTGCGTTACCCTACGGTATACATTAAGTGATTGGCGCCACTGCACAGTACCGTGCAGTTATATTCGATGAAAAGAAATAGATGAAAATCACTTTAAATATTTATGGAAAATTGAGTAAACAGACAAAAAAAAAAAAAACAAAAAACCGGATCGTTGTATGTGCTTCCGTAGGAGGTACCTGTACGTATATAAGAAATCTAACGAACAAGCAAAGAATTGTTTTGGTGGAATACTCGTCACTATTAAACGGCGAAGGAGAGTGCTGCCCGAGAGTGATATATTTCGTTATTTTGGACAGCAGGCAGTAGTGAATGGGTCCACTACAGAACGGAATCCGTCGGGCGTCTTGCGAGAACGGCAAAATTAAATTCATAAAACAACGCACGACACCGTTAAATCATAATATAATATAACAAGACGCGCTGTAGTCAATAAACTCTGCGAACCTTTCCGCGAAACTTTCGTCCGCGCGTTTTATTGGACGATCGTTTGGAAAACTTTACGCGGGCATCTCGGGCTGGGGCTGTTTATTGGGGGAGTTAAAAAAAAAAAAAAAAACCCACAAAATAAACGTAAAACCACGCGCGGACCTTGTCCATAATATTATTATATAGGTAGAGTATTCCCAGAGCCGTTAAAATGTATTAAAATGTTACAAAGGTATATAATGTATATAATAATATTATGACGTCGACGCGGTATCGTATAATATATATATATATAGGTACGTACCTACTGACGCGATAATAAACTCCATCACTATTATGTGCTTTATGCGTCCAGTCGGTCATTCGCATCGTGAAATCGAATACGCTCTGGGACACGACGGTCTCCGTGTAGCTGAGAGCATACGGGCGGTTGAAATTTTCAGGAAAATATCGTGTATTGTTGTACGCGAATATTGCATTTCACGACGGACGACAGAGATAATATTAATACATCGGGGGCAGAGATGAACTCGCGATGACAAATCGACACGGACACGGGCATTTCCAAACACTGTACGAAGTATGATATAGTATTGCAGTATACGTTACATCATTATTATTATGCGAGTAATATATTGTAAATTCGTATTTTACTTAAAACTCGCATTATATTTTACTATTTTACGATAGCAATGTTATTAATTTATTTTATACTCGGGCACTAGAAGACGACATACCTATACACAATTGTTGAATTAGTACACTAATCGAACGTTCGTGTTTTGATAACTATAAAGTGACGACACAAAAATGTTTATGCAACGTCAATATTATTTTTCAATTAAGATTTTAGAACACTATATTCATAAGCTTTAGCCTATACGCGTACAGCTCTAAATAATAATGTGACAATACATCCATTCAATATCTTTAAATTAATTCAATGTGAAAACGGAATTATAGATTAAAAATTATAATTTCGTGATAAGCTTATTATTAATATTATTTACACATTTATGTCAGTTTGAAACGAATACGATATATTTCTTTAAAACCAGAATGGATACTTCATCATATTACCTAATAATAAATTATATAAAAAACAAAAATAAAATAATATTATACTTTTTAAATATTATTTTTACTAATATAATATTTAAAATAATGTGTATTTTAAAAAAAAAATGCTTTGATAGAGACACTTATTACGGTAAATCAATGCTTTGAACTTCAAGTGCGATGGTTGTTTCTGTTTGGATATCCAAAAGTAAAAAATCCCTATACTTTTCTGAATGTTCGCGAAAATCGGTAAACGGGTAAAATCGGTAAACGGGAATATTTTTGTTACGCCTGCAGTTTTCAAGGCAAAATGGAAATTATTATTTTGTTAGCCTAAGATGATGATAATATAGATGTCGATTTTTTTGATAACTGAGTACCTATTTATTTATAAGTTAAAAACCGCAAAGATCATTTCAACCTACTTCGTATATTACTATTAGAAAAATAAATTCTAGAAAACTATAGGTAAAAGCAATATTACTAAATATAATAAGATATCCCTAGAAACTTAGGTTGATAGACCGACTTCACTCAAAATCATATTTCGTCTATAGGTACAATAATTATTGAATCATTCTACCCAAACTCAATATTATTGACGAGGAACACTCGAAACCTATAAGGGGTACAATATTATGCAGTAACTATACAGCAGAGCGACTTCTCCGGTTTCGTGTTTCAGTTTCTTAAATTTGTGTTATATAATTTTAATCCAATAAATATAAACTGAGCAGAAATTAAATGAAATATTTTACTACATTTTAACGACAACCCCCTAATGGTTGCGTATAATACCATATTATTACTACCTAACCATATTATACCTACTGCAAATTGAGCGGGTTATTTGACTGAAATAATATTAGTACACACCTTATAACCGCACGCGAACAATCGCTAAACATTTATCAATCAACAATAGTACCTACCTTAAATATTATGTTTTAGTGGCCCGTGATTGGTTCGTACAATTTTAATAAGCCATTAAATTAATCAATTTTTCATGCAACATGGCATAAGAAAATTTATAAAAATATTTTTGTCAGATATGGGGGCGCTCCCGAGGCGATTACCGAGGAAATACCGTACGCGATAGGGATTAAGTATATATTATATACGGAACAAATAATTTGTTCCTGATCGGAACTTTACTACAAACAGTTTCGACTATTTGTTCCGGGACGGAACTTTACTGTAGTAAGTAACTTGAGTTAATTAAAAATCCATAATATTGTCTGATCGTTTACTTAACCCATACAATATCTTGAAACAATTTAACATCATATAAACTGCAGATACATAGTTCCGTTCCGTATCCTTGTATGTTTTATAGCTGTGCATACCCCTGGTATAACATTTCATTGGGGATATTTAACTCGATCGGGAAAATTTACCTCCGGTAAAATCCCGATCGTGAATATTTAACCCCCCCCCCCCCCTTTACCACCTCAACCCCGGTAAAATGTAACTGGTTCAAAGGTTCCACCGGTTCACCGAAAAACCGTCAACCCTAATAATTATTGTATTGTTATTGTTTTCTCGAACCGTGTCTCATTGCATATGATATCATATTATTATAGGAGCAGAAGGAAGAAACCGATCATCAGCGGACCGTTTCCGGCAGATCCGGACCGACTGCAAGGCGAAAAGTGGCAGTACGTGATACTGACGCGGTTGGACACGGAACCGCCGCCCGAACGACCGCCGCGAACCAAGCGCTGCCGCCGGCAGGAGACGGCGATCAGTGGCGTCAGTGGCATCGTCCGTTGGGGATCGGAGCGGCGGCGGCGGCGGCAGCGGCAGACGACGCCGCCTCGGAGTCTCTCCGCCGACGAGCCGACGGAACCGGTGGCGTCCGGACGGGTCGACGTTGGCGGTGGCGGCGGCGGAACGGTCGAAAGAGCGGCGAAAAAGAAAGCGTCGCCGGCTTTCGACGAGGCCGTCGTAAAGACTTCGATGTGGGTCGTTTTGTGGTCGGGCGCCGTCGTCGCCGGTCGGACGTACGCTGCCCGACAAATCGGTTTGCTCAAGTCCATCTCCCGCGCCCATGCGATGGCCAACGATTTGACGTCGTAACATTAACAGATCGGCGGCGGTGCACGCGGAAAATAACCGCGGTTAAGGTGCCTCGGTACTGCCGTTAACCTTAGCTGAAAAGACCTCAAGTTTTGACAAAATCTAAGTTAGTTGACGTTGTCCGGTCTTTATTGTGAAAAAAAAATTTGAACTCGACAGAAAATTGTCTATAGATCGAACGGAACGCATTGTAAAGATTAAATCTTATATATTATTGTGAACTGTAATTTAAAACTTGAAAGTATACATTTTTTCAAATTATAATTAATATTATTAACAAAAAGTATTTTGTACGACTTATAGACGATATTCTGCTGGATTCAAATATTGTTTCAAAAATTAAAATCAGACAACGTTAATTAACTTTAATTTTGTCAAAACAATAAGACGTAAGATTTTGTAAGATTAATGTGATATAGTAAATTCGATATTCTTATCGATTTGTTGACATGTGCATGCGAGTTCGAGAGTCGTACTGTAATTGAATATCATTCACACTAATAATCATTTACAACTAACTAATAGATCCCGGGCGGCTAAGATGAGATCAGAAAATGCCTAATGGTTGCCCTTTAAATAATAGCCCATAGCGAGGCCCAATAAAGATATAATTATATTTATTATATCTTTAGTCGTGGTAATAACCGAATGTTTATGGTATATTTATAGTGATAATAATACTGCAGGCTATCGATACATCGTACACCACCCACACAGACAATATACTATTACAATCATAATATTATATTATTATGCAATCTATAGGTACTGTAATTGACTTTTCCGAAAGCCACTGCGGAAAATCCTATTTTGTTTTATATTTAATATCACAATATTGTCTTTATTGACGAATCGCGTGAGACCATAATACATAACGAAATCTAGTGGTTGATTCTATTCAGATTTCCAAGTCCCACCATAAACTATAAGTTAAACCAGCATGCGAAAATACGTCCGATGTTAATTTGATTGTCTGTAGATAATCAGATCTAACCACAGGTTGTGCTAAGTGCTTCGCATTACTATTGTATACAATTATATTATACAGTATAGTTGGGGGGTGTGCATCATAGAGTAAGATATATTATGGTGTACATGGCAAAACAAGAATAAATGCCTTACATAGCCTATTATTACTTATTTCATTATATTTTGGTTTCAAAACTCAAACTATAGGTTTGACATTTGAAAGAAAATTTCTTATATAGTAATATAATATATTACGGTAGTAATAATAATAATAAAAGGATAACCGTATAACTCTCCTGTCACATTATAAATCCACATCTTGCCTAACGTGCCGATTTTATGCCATCCAAATACACGTCGGAGGAGACGTCTTACTATCGAGTTCAATTTAAGTGCACACTCGACGCATTTGAACGCCATAAAGGCTGAACGCAAAACAGTTCAACGATTTATCCGGTAATAACATGGAGAATGAAAAAAAAATATATATAAATAAAGTGGCAATGTAATGCCGAAAATCCTCCTTGCGCAGTGTTTATGACTTCCGCGGCTCGACGGATGATACTTCCGGTGTGTTAAAGCCAAGTCGCCTTGTCATCATTTCAGAAACAGGTCGTTCGATTCGAGCGGAAAGGCAAGGCAAGGGGATGAAAATAAATATATTTGAAGGTTCAACGCTATGTAATGGCTCCATTCGATATGCGAATACATATAGGATATACATACGAGTTGTACTATATTATATAGATCGTATATTTTCGTTTTCCAATTTCATTCACCATTCTACACGTCCCATTAATATTGCGACATCGATAAAAAAAAAAGGGCCCGTACAATAATAATTATTAGGTAACAAGTATACGGTTTCCCGAAGGACATATATAGGTACGGATATCTACTCACAAATAACCAACTCTTTTCACACGTAAAATATGGTTTTTATGGTGAATTACGTTGGACCCGCCCCCTATTAGTGATCGTAATTTAACCCAAAACAGTTAAAACTTAAGAACGTCCATGGCAATTTCAGTGTTTTTTGAATCCATTTTTTTTTTTTGTGTGTGTGAATTGATTGTAATTTGCAAATTATGTATTTTTTGATAATTTATGTTATGTAAAAGTTTAAATTATGGTTTCAACTGTGAAAGTGTCTTGTGAAACACAAAAATACTCAGAATTTATAAAAGTCAGAAATTATTGTAGTATAATATTTTACTTGAATTTTACTTACTATACGAAAATTAAAATGCAATATATTATAAAGAAACAATTTTTTAACTCAAACAGTAAACTTATTTAGTATTACATTAAATTTTAAATGACGTGTTGATGTGTTTTTGAATTTTTTATGTGAATATTTACTATTAGTCTATTCATTAATGTATATTTTTGTATTTAAAACTGTTTTTGGATACGTCCGCCAGTTTGATAACTAAATGTATGTATAACAATTAAATATAATTTTATTTTATTAAATAAATAGCATTGACTTGAGAGTCAATATATATGTTTTTAATATTACTAGTACATGAATACTTTTAGAGAACAGAATACTCGACTATTACATAGCAGCGTATACAATAGACCGAGAGTTCATTTTTGCATCAAACTTAATAAAAATACACTTAAAAAACTTAAAAACGCTAGATAATTTGCTTCTCAAATTAACGAAATAATAAATACCATACAATCGTATGCAAATCTTTTGGCTGTTTGAATAATGTGTTGTACAAGATGCTTTATTTTCTTTTACATAAATTAACGATTCTTACCAATTAAGCTAAGTTAAGGTCAAGTGAATAAAAATTTTGGTTTCACACAATGTAGTAGAATTTGTTATGCTGTTTAATTATAGGTAGATTTAAAAACAATATTCAATCGACAATCGACAATCGTACGAAAATCAATCTGTATATATATATATATATATATATATATTTTATTAATTAAACCTTCGGAAACGAGGGCCATTGGGTGATATTTATAAGGATGTACAAATTATAATACAAATAAACTTCAATAATAATTTGTAAATAAGATAATATTTTATCATCCGAAAATGTGTGAGTAAAATAATGAATAACCTCATCACTTCAACCAATATATTACTATAATACGTATTTCACTAGGTAAGTATTGGAATACAATATATTACTATAATACTTTGAAAATCCAGTTAAAAATCATTAGTATTAGCAAAAAAAAAAAAAATGTATTATTATGATGGCGATTGTAAGAACTTTCAACTACACGCACGTCAAATTCACATAACTATTTCATATCATTATAAGATACGAATTAAAGTTGTAACAGTCAAGACACAGGTAATAGATAGGAATTAAAAATTTTAAATACCAATACTGCCACTGCAGGCGACGTCGTACATTATTTCCAATTCGCATACCTAATATTCAATTAGACAATCGACGAATCGGGAAAATAATATATCATTTATTTCGTGCAATCGTTGGGCTGCGAGGACCAAAAAAGTAGACAGGTGGCGGCGTCATACATATGAGAAAGGTTTCAATACCTACTCCTTTATAACAACGAACTCTTTTTATGCATCTGAAATGTGCGAACAATAAAATGTTGTTATAATAACATACGCTATATTGTATTATAGGTGTCGGCATAACATTATTGCGCTCGTTTAGGCACAGGTATAACCAAATGCCGAATAGCGCCGGGTGTCTGACCTAATAATGGCGGAATAAAAAAAGAGATCAACCGACAAATATGTCAGTAAAATAAACAGAAAAACAAGCGAATTCCACGCATTGGATCGCGATTAGCATGTGTCGCCACCGCAGTTTTTAGATATGTGTCGCGCGCGTGGAATTGTAAACATACGTGCCATGCATGTTATTCGTGGAAGTCATGTATATATATATGTGTATGTGCGTGTAAGTATAATAAAAACCATGGGGAGCGAAGGCGTCTCGCCTTGTCTGAAAAGGGTTGGTGGCCTTTGAGCACAGTGGCAAGCTGCGGGCGAGGCGAGTGGTGACGAATGAGACGAGTTTTGTCGTCGTACATAAAAACCAATATCATTTTTTTCCCCCGATGCTTGCGAACCCGTGCAAGATACGAAAGCGTTTTATGGTGGCCTTTGCAGCGCCGTTTTTATAGTCTGAAAACTTTGTCACCGGGAATCATCGCGGCATACGGCTTTTACGCGCCCAAAGAGCCGTTAAACGTTCGCACCGTACGTAGGTACATGGTGACGTTTTGTTTTCGGCGAGATACTCGACACTGCGTTTTTAAGTCCATCACCGGCCTTTGGAAAAAAAAAAGATATTATAACGTTTTTCCAACACAATTGCAGAGTAATTGTAACTTTAAATGTTCACAGAAAAATCGAATTTCTACGTCCGTATCGTAGTAATTTTCGTTTGCGGGGGAGGACATTTTAATATAAATTCATATTTTCCATTTCGTGTGAATCGCATAAAAAGTTACTACGATAAAAACAGTAACCATATTATACCTAGTTATTTTCGCAAAATAAAAAATCATTTACATTATATTTCTTACATTATCTTCCGACTTAAAAGTATTACGCGTGGAGCAGAAAGTTGGCCCACTGCAAATATCAAGTCTCCCGGCTAAAAAAATAAACGCCGCCCATTTATTGGACACGGATAGGGTTGCGGAGCTATGGTCTGACGGAATTTCCTTTGGCCTACTCGACAATATAATATAGTGCCAGCTGCAGCAGCACTGTAGGGAAACGACAGAAACCGATATCCTAATAATGATATATAGGAGGTAGAAAGACAATCAGCGGGTCGCGCAGCGGAACTGTCGCCGCGGGTAATTAGTACTGATGGCGGAATCCATTTGGTGACTTTATAATAATTGGCAGTGTAATGGCAGTGCTATGAGAGACGTGAATTTCAGGGGTTAAACGAGCCGGCAAATTGAATTTATATCCCCACGATCGTTCACCCATATACGAGAAGATATAATATAACGCATATACATATATATATATATATAAAGTGCGTGTACTGTGGTTGTATAGGCATATGCCATGTATATTATAATAAACGTATAATGTGCATGGATTTAAACTCGCGGTTCGAATCTTCGTACTACACAATGGCATCTAAATAATATCGACGCGTTGGTGCACTATGGCATTGTACATAATTTTGTATACCAGGCGCCACCGTTGATTTTGATCGACGACTTATTAGTTATTATCGTGTTTTAACGTCTGGAACCGGTTCGGAAAATATTTTCCCAGTTACTCTACTCTAACTGACAATAGTCAAGGCCATTGTCATATATTTTGTAGAATCGAAACGGTTTTCGGCGCACACGCACATTGTATAGGTACCAAAAATAAAAAAAAAATCTCTAACTAATACCTATACTATAATAGAAGAAATCTACAATTGATGTAGTACAAATTATTTAATTGTGTTTTATTTGACATAAAATGCATATTAAGTACCTATGACATTCATATGTTTTTCACATAAATACTACCTACTAATATTATTAAAATTATAACATGATTTACACTAAATTCATATAGATATTAGCTTTTATTGTATAGTTCGGTACGCATAGTATTGGCTAAAATTAAATTTCAAAAATCAAACAGTATAGTTACCTATTTTTGGAAAAATTTTTCTCGAATGTTCCTATATTATAATATATATTTAATATTTTATAGCATATTGTAAATTATAAATATACACATATATAGTGCGTACTTGATTTAATGTTATAAACAACAAAAGACTATTGTTTTATTAACATAAAAAAATTACTTTTGTAAAAATTAATTTTGAAAAATAATAAAATTTGCTGTACCTTATAGAATTTGTTATAAGTATTCTTGAATATATTCTCATGTTTGTCCATGTATTGAACAATAGAACATCAAAGAAATAACTGTAGTACTTTTTGAAGAGCTACTCTATGCGTGAGTGTTAAATTAGGTTTTCAAATTACCGCTCGTCAAGTTTCAAAGCATTTTATATTTTATATTAAAAGTATTTCCATCCATATAAATTCTTATAGCAAGCAATTATGGAGTCTGCTGAAGATAACACTTTATTCTAACGGTAAAAAGTATTCTTGTAATTACCTATGCAATTTTAATGTTAAAATAAGTTTAAAGTTTATATTCCTTTATTTGCTCTTAAAATATCTCAATAAATAGAAAATTAGTTAAAGAAAGCCTTTTAGAAAAAAAATAATAAAACTTTCCTTTTGTTTTAATAATATTGAAAAATGTGATTTTTAAAAAAAAAAAAACTTTGTCAAACCAAGAGATATTGATCATTTTATAGCCTCGTGTCATGAATACTACTTTTATTATTTTGATTATAAATGTTAATTAGAAATAAATTTTATTTATTTATTTAAGTTTTAAACAGGCCAGGCCTAATAACAGAAATTATATAATAATAATGATAATAATCGTTCATAAATAATAAAATTAAAAACAAACAATTAAAACAATATAAAACACTTATATAGCAATGGATTAACAAGTATGAAATTACATCACAATATATTTTAAATGAGTCTTAGTTTGGCGATATGAACAAATCGACTTTTAGTTCGTTAATGGTTTGTATAATTCCACTGTGGGGGAATATTGCTTGCATAATTAGTTACTTCTGTGTTAATATAAAACCTATTTTTAGACCTAGTACTACGAATTCCTATGGGACGTATGGAACGAAAATCGATTTAAGGACTCAGGCCAGTCAATATTTCCTGCGTAAAGCTTATACGAAAATACATAATATGAATCTAATCGCAACGACGTTGTTCTAGTGAATTATAGAGCTACAATTTATTGTAAGAACTTTTCCAGAATTTTTTCTAGTTTGCATTTAAGACCCAATTGATAAGGAGCCAGGCCATATTGTTGAGCCATATTCAGCAAGTTAAATGGTCTTCTATTAGATATTGTTTGATTTGTTTACAATGTCGTGACAGTTAAGTTTAAGTTCATGATAAAAAAAATAAATAAAAGGTCCTTAATAGGCTTCATGTAGTTTTTACCATTGAGATGGTAATTACATTTTGAAACAAATCAAGCTCTGGAAAATTTCATTATTTAGCTCTTAAAAAGGCTAAATATTTACAATTAAACTATTGTAAATACACAATTCATAAGAAGTATTTAAACAAATTTGAAGTAAATCAGCTTCGCGGCTTGATTAATACGGAATATTTTGATATTTTACAAGTATATAATAATAATAATATGTAGGTAGACAATATTCAAGTGTATGGCCACTAATGGCATTTTATCATTTGAACAACAATTGATGAACATTGCATTACATTTTTAAGCTTTTTACTCAAAAATAAAAATGTATTTTAAGTACCTACATAATTACTATCTCAAATATCTAGATATAAATAGCACAACAAGTGACAAAATGTTTTAAAAATTATTTAATATTTAAAAAATGCTAATATCATTATATCAATACTCAGTGAAAGTTTAAAGTCTTTACGGTTGATTAGTATTGGGAAATTTTACTTTTTAATTTTGACAAAAGTACAAATTTGATATTAAAAACGACCCTCAAAGTTGAAAATTGAATCATCCTTATTGCTCTTAAATGTGACGTCAGAAACAAAAAAAACATACATAATTATAAAACTAAACCCGATACATTCATCACTCCGTCACAAAATCTAAAATCATAAAATAAACTAGAATTTAAATTAGGGATGTTCTACCTAAGTAAAATAAGTACCTACACGCATCAAATTAATTCTAAGTAACAAGTTTATCACAGGATTTACTTTGAAAGTTGGTCCTACTGAAAACGGCTTTTAAGTTAAAAGCTCTGTTTTTTAGTGATTATGGCTCGTTTGAATATAGTATTTAAATTAAATTATTTTGAATGATTGTTAAAATCAGAAGTAAATAATTTAATCTAGTTGATGTTAATAATTATGATATAAGATTATATTATTATAATTAATTATTCCCAAATGGAATTATTTATTTTCGATTCTGCAATTAAAAAATAATATGCTAATGTTAGGAGTCCCTATCCTATAATTATTATAATCATTTTGCAATATATAATTATTACGAATTGCTATGATAATAAATACAATTACATTAAGTATGTCAATTAATAACAGAAATACAAACAATATAATATGTGCCATGTTTTAATTTTTTTATATTATTAGAGGGATTTTACTAATAATTATACAATATAGGTACTCGTATTTGTTTTAATTATAACATTTTTATTTTTTATTTTGTTGTATAAGTCGATTAAATAATTTTCTACAAATGTTGATAAAATATGTATGTCATGTTGTATTTGTCATCACGACAGACTCAGATAGTATTCAAAATCCAGAACATTGCATTTTGCATACTGCATAATATTATATTATGTCTGCAGGTTATAGTGTTATTTCAAACAATGCAAGTACAACACTGTTTTCTTTAAAATTATTATTATTGATGTTTTTTTTTATGTCCCTCCTTCTTTTAAACATATTCCATAATCTCAGTAAACATACCCAAGTATTATTTAGACAAATCTAAATTCGACAAATGCAATTTCACTGCGACGCGACGTGTGTTGTTAGACCTCCCATGACATTACTTTTCATACACCACAGTATAAAGCTATACCATTCCGAAAATACGACCGAAACCGTTTATCCGACCGTTGTAAAAAAAGTGTTTGTCTGTATCGAGTTTTTTTTTTTTTATTTTATTACACACTTTTTTCTTATCACTTAAATGTATTCAAGACATTGTCATAACTCCTATGAGATCATCCGTTGATAATAACATTATTATGTTCAGTTTGTACTCTCCGGCGGCGGTCTTGGCGGTTTGCTGTACATTTATCCATTAGAGAGCTGCAGAGGGCTGATGATCTTAACGTTATTAAAGTCTGGCAATATAAATGATACAGCGCTATGGCTGGGAGTGAAAGGACGAAGGGGGACCGCGTTGGCAGATACCGGATAATGATGATTGATACGGACAGATATTATTTGTCTCATGGTTCCGACGATACCATTCCGTCATAAAATCGCGGATTAGACGGCCGCAAGAGTTTTGAAAAGAAGGCGGTCCTTGAGAGGAGAAAATGTTATTTATATAAAGATGTTTCGAAGCGGAATCTAACCTTAAAAATAATAGTGTAGGCGTTTTTTTTCTTTCAACCAAATGTCTTGAAATTTTTTTATTAATTGTTGTTTATTTATCATTTTTTTTTTTATTTTTTTTTTTATTTCATTGGTTAAATTAAATTAAAGTGTGAACGTACAGTATATTTTTAGTTTTTGTGTTGTTTTTAAAATACATATTATAATGTTTTAACGGTGATTGGAATCTGAAAATGTCATATTAAAATATAATATAGGTATCTATACCTACAAAGTAATTATTAATTTTCTTGTTTTTGAAATATTATAGTATATATTATATGGGCCACTTGCAACACTTATTTTATTACTGAATACTTTGAGATAAAACGTTCTATTTATGAGATATTTTAGTAATATAGATAAAATCTTCATATCAACAAATTAACTAAAATCGAAAACACATTTAAACAATTTTTTGGTATTATATCCATTTTAGTTTTTATACTATTATAACTACTAGGTATATGGTTTCTAAAAAGTTTTAAATTAAAAGCTATAAAAAAGAAAATGTATTTATTAAAGAGAAGGAGAATATGAAAATGTTATAAATAACTTTTTATTTGTATTTTATAATGCTTAATTCGAATTAAGACATTATACTCTGTTATATTATCCAAAAATTGATAAGATTTTAAAATGAACTTCTTATATAGTTACTCAGGAAAAAACCGTACTGATACATACACCTAATGACCTTTATAAGTCTAAAACTTTTTGAGTTTTGCAAAAACTATACTATCAAAATATTTTAACAAATTACTATAGATATTGTTATAACTTTTATAATACAGAAAAGTTTTTAAGACATGCCCATGTAGATGTAATTATTGTAAAAAAATTGTGATCAGCTACTTGAAATGATTCAATTTTATCACTGAATATGTTGTTATCAGGATAATAATATATTATATATTATTATGTACACGTTATGGAAGCTTATGTATAAAAAAAACTTTTGTGGGTTGGTTATTTGGATTTTATATAATATATTTATACATTTTTGAATGACTATACTTATTTTTATATGACTTATCTTTATTAAATTATGTAATTACTCATTTTTCATTTAAAAATAATTTTAAGACAATTCGTTGGTATTAAATAAGTGGGTTTATAATATTACCTATAAAGTCTATCTTACTAGTATAATATATATATATTGTTGGTAGGTACCTGATATGTCTTATGTATCAGTACTGGTAATGATATTTATCATAAGTCATAACATAAATATTTTATTAATAGAATTCTAAAATAAATTAATAATTTTAGTAAATACCTACATTTTTGATTATGCCTATATAATTTTTACAGAATATATTAAGCTATTAATACTATACAATTTAATTTATCCCTGTTATAATTGTATTTTTTCTTAAAAAAAAATAACTTAAAGTATTATTTTTGTAAATATTTATAATAGTATGTAATATCAATATTAACAATCAATTTATGCTACAAATACATATGATTATTTTTAAATAATTATTAATTTTTGTTTTTTTAACAATATTATGGATAAAAATAATGAAATGTTAAAGCATTTAATTTACTTATCACACATAAAATTTGTTAATTAAATAATATAGCAAACAGTTTAAAATACATTCAAATTATGTTTATTATTTAAAAAATAAAATCCTGATCACGAGGTATGACAACAAATTAAATCATCATCAAATATTTATGAGCTTGAGGTCCTAAATTTGGAAGTCTGTTCAAGTATATTTAATTAATTAAATTTATATTGATCGAATTTAAATTAATTTTATAATGGAAAATATCAAATAACTAATTTATTACTTAATAAAAAAATGTTGTGGTTTATTCCAATATTGTATTGAATTACAAATAGCCGATAGGTAATAATAATATGTTAGTTTTTACAACATTTTTGAAATGGATAAATATACTATTTTGGGTATTTTTATTTTGATATAATATTTGTAGGTAGGCGCACTATAGGCAATAAATCAATGGGCATCATGGATACTATTATTTAGTTTAAAATTAAAATTTAATATTAGTTACACAAGTCAACAACAAACGTCGCGTCGCTCGTTCTCTACGACTCTGCCAAGTCGTTATGTACAGTATATTTCATAATATCGAATCTTGAAACTTTCCAAAATTGGGGAATTTGTATTTTAATATAAAATAATGTTAACAACATTTATTACAAAATTACAAAAATGTGACTCAATCGATCCCTTGTACGTATCACGGAGAATCCGAATATTTTTCAGAATGAAAATCGTGATAATTGTCGACACGTATCGCTGGGATTATAGAAACAGTAGAGTTTTTAAGAAAGAAAACGTGAATTTACGAGGCCCTTTATTAAAGTGTATTGTGCGTCGGTATAGCACATTATATTTTATATTGACAGTAATAATATATTTTATTTTATTATTTCAATGGTTTACCTTTTTGCAATTTATAGAAAACGTAAAGGGCCCCTACAAAGCCCTCGGTAAAATTGGTTTAGGTTAGGTCTGATTGTATTATTTTATAATGCCATTGCAATACTATGTTAAGTATACGTGGTACCACACTATCTGGACAATACAAATAATACGAAGCGACTAAAAATCACCCCATCACGGCGCACAACACATTAACGTGACAATTGTAACAAGGGTTTACTTGGATTTTACATACCTATATTTAAATGCAGAGGGCAGGTAAACGGCATTATGCTTTTAAAAACTCGTGGAAAAAGTGTGTTTATACTTTATGCAATTATCCAGTATTACAGTGTGCGTTTGGTGCTAACTTAACATTTTGAATATTATAACGAAATTGGTAATTTACAAAAAAAAATATGCTTCATGAATACCTAATGAATTAAGATACTTCATTCGTTAAAAAATCACGATAAACACGGATATCGTAAATTATTATCACTGCTCAAAGCTGCAGATGGTTTCTCGTACATTTTTATTTTTCACCATAACACAACCACAGTTATTGTCTAGGTTTTAGTTCCTTTTCATTGATCTCTGGATCACCCCCTCCCCCCCCACACACACACCGCCCCCCCCATTCCCCGCCGATAGTTAAAAATGTATGTCTATGCCATATGTCTGTTTATAGGTATCTACACGGTAATCAATATTTAAAAAAAAACCGTTATTGTTATATTAAATACTAGTTCCAAAAAATAGCAATATAGCATTATAGCCGGTAGGGGTCATTATTTCTTTCTCTTTCATGTGTACATGAATTACCTTAAAAAAAAATTATGAGTTCCGAATGGCGAGATCATAACAAAACGTAATATTATTTTACGTTACGAGGCCTACGACCGACGAAGTATATAATATAATTAGTAATTACAAACTATACCAACGAATTCGTTAAACAATTAACACGTAACACGCATATAGGTAAAGAAAACGATCGGTAAAGTAACGTCGTCGATTACAAAATACTATAATCTAAGACCGTGTACTATACGTAGTCAGAAAATATTCAGTAGGTGGGCCAATGTTAGATGGGCCCCCTACCTAAATATATTACCTTGTACCTTGTAGGGGTATTCGACAGACGAGTTGACGACCATAATAATAATATAATTCTATATGAACCAATATAATGACAATACCCTTACTCAAAAGTATTTTAAAAATAGACATAAAACTATAAAAGTATACAACCACAGAACAACAGTCACTGTCTAGATAAGATAAGAATAACATGACATGCTAGTATACTATAATAGTATGGTACCAGTGTTGGGCTTTAAATAGCAATTATTTCCTAATCAATCGTTGACGATATTATGACTTGTAAAAATAAATTATCACCGATTCTTAGTAGCAACAGAATTTAAATGTAATACAATATACATATTTTATTCCAGAAATGGACATGGATTGAATTTAGTTACGTAACTTATTTTTGATTCTAATTAAAACCCGTTATATTTGGTTTTATTTGTGTAATATTTAGACAATATTAAAAATTTGAAATTTCATTAAAATTAAAAGCCCCCGTATAATAATGGGCCCCTCTGAATACTTTGGGTGGGCCGGCCTACGGCCGGACACATAATAGGGTGGGCCAGGCACACCCTGGCCCCCCCTTAGCTACGTGCCTGGTACTATAGTATGATATAATATGAATAATAAACATATAATATTTATGGTATTTACCGCCGAATCGAGAACCAGTGTCGTCGCTGACTTCTTTGGGGTAACATTAGCGGTAATGTGGTAATAGAGAGTCATTGCACAACGCCGGTTAAACACTCCGGTAAAAATAACGTTCGGTTAAATATTATACGGTAGTATTATAATGACGTTGTAATTGAAACTTTAATTTTTGCATTGTCGGATGACTTGTGTTCCGATCATAGGGTACCTGTAAGTAGATTCCGATTAACTATTTTACACCGTTGTAGTAATTTGTAACCATAAACCTTTAAACTGGTTTATGTTGTATGGTTACATATTATTATCATCATAATAGACATTTATTATATTTTGATAAGATAACCGATATTATTCCATAGACGTACCTATATTATATTATACGTCTATGTATCCAGGTGCCCGTTAGTCACAGTTATATACTATAGTATAGTAGTATATATTATATCCGTGCCGTTAATAGAAGAATTCTTCAAGTATCTCGGGTTAAAATAACCGATTACGATAATCAAATAAACCGTACCGATATTTGGAGCGCATGCGAAAAAGCTTCTTTTGGTAAGTAACGTTATCGGATTCATAATTATTCGTACCTTATTTTTAACCGGCGTTGTAATAAAACTCTCTATTAACCGTGCGTTTCGGACCGACCTACCAACCTACCGACCGACCGACCGACCGACGGTCGACCGGGGCCGATTGGCTTGATTCGGCCGTCGGTCGCCGGTCGGTCGTACGGCCATCAAACCCGCGGCAGTCTTCGCTTCGATAAGTTGGATTCGAGTTCCGCCGACGCCGCTGTGCATGTTCGCGTTCCGCCGCCGGTCGACCGTGCGCGCGCGCACGCGCTCGCCCGCCACCGGGTTGGCATGACTGGGCCGGCGCGCCGCGACGCCGCGAATCCGTAACGGTCCGCTAGGTCGTGATGCTGTCGCGTCCGTCAGTCCGCCTGCAATCCACCGACCGGCAACTCGTGATGCACCGGCGGCCGCGGCGTCATCAACCACACGCGCCGCGAGCTGCCCACGACCACGTCCACGCAGAGGTGAGTTTATAATATTATTATTATTATTATTATTATTGGTGTAAGACTTTTTTTTTTTAAATTAAATTATATCGTCAGTACCACTTACCAAGTCGGACAGTGTTTAAGTCTGAAGTTCTGAACTTATATTTTCCGTTAGGTTAACCGACAGTTTTTTTTTTCTATCGTTCCAATAATCTATTATAATCGAGTAAGGTGTAAATAAGCTTGTTATTAGTTATTATCTATAATGATATTATCAGAGCCAGATTTGACGTAGGGCATCGAGGCCAAATACCCAGGGATCCGATTTTTTTGGGGGATCCTACGAACCTCAAAGACGATTAAAAATATTTTATTATATTACTATTGCAACGTAATAAAACAAAAATCTTATGCTTTATTTATTTATACATTTTTAAATAATCAATGTGAATATGTGATGTTTTCAAAATATGTTTTATGAAGAAAATTTTTGGTTGGGTGTTGAAGAATAATTTTAGATCCAGGGTGTCAATCCTTTTGACCTGGGCCCTAAAATTACAAATCTGAAATATTATGATAGTAATGTATTTATGTATGAGGTGGGTCGTGGACTGTGGGAATATTGTTCTATATATTGTGTTAAATATGAACTTCAAAAATACCAATTATCACCATATGACTTATTTTCATGTTTATTACAATCATATTATTATTTTGACTTATATTGTCCATTTTTCGCGAAAAATAATTATTTGGTTACCACTATAAATTGACTTGGTAATATAACACGATAGTAATATAACAAAGTGTAGAGATGAATGAAATTCCATTTCTACTATTAAACGTGTCTTAACATTTTCTACAAAATATACGTACAAACTGAAAATCCCTAAAGTCTGTCTTGACATGTTTCTCACAAAAGCCGTCCAATTTATTATAATATATTTTACGATTATTTTTTAATAAATTCTGGTAAGAAAGAGCACAGCATTTTTGGTTTTTCATTAGTCACAATGTTTTTTTTTTCATACATCAATATTATGCACGATAAATCAATTATTTTTTAAATTTTAATTCAGAAATGTTGTACAATAAAATTATAATACAGACAAAGCTTTAATGGTCGTCCAAATAGCCTATAGCAAGAATTCCAACGCAACCGCAAGTTAACACATTCACAAGACTCAATAGAAAACGGTGTCGTGTACCAATCATCCCTTATATCCCAAACATTATAGGAGTGTCGTCAGTGGGCGGGTTCTCCACTCGGCAAGTTTTCACCACCAATCATTAATTTGACACATAATTCATTATATACCTACCAATTCTATTAAGCTCGTAATTTATAAAATGTTTGTATGGTTTCGAATTAAATAATTTCAACTCAGAAGTGAAAGATGAAAATAAAATAATATATCGATTATAACTGTTACGTATGCTCTCAATAATTTCCCGATCTGTTCCTTTCTCGGTAAATAATAATATAATGATCGATTATTTCGGCCGTAAATAATAACTAAAATTAAACGTCTTCATTTCGACGATCCACGATGTCTATTATAAAATTAATGTCGATCATCTTCATAGTTAATATTATGACGACGGGTAATTAATAATATTAGGTACTCCAGAAAATTATAATTCTTATTATATTATACTTTGTTATGAGATAATAGCTAATAAATGGTTTTCTTATACAATCATTAACAATACACTATAATATATAAGAAGTTAAGTGTAAAATTCAATATAATATAACATGTGATTTGTGTGAATGGAGGTAAAAAAATTGTATTTTGTAGCGACGGCTTTTAATAATTTATGTAATTTATATTAATATTTGGCCTTTGACGTTTCGGTAAAACAGTTTACGCGAAGTGTAATTAAAAAACATAATAATAGGCAATTAATAAACATATCTTGTCGAAATATTTATTCGGTAATGTTAAGAAATAAAATATGGCGTGCCTTTAATAATATTATTAGTACATAAAAAAATTAACTATCAACTTCTTCGATCACATCAATTATGCTCATAGTGCGAAATTCTATAAACTAAGTGACCCACCTTCTGTACGCCGACTCAAGCGTGGACGCCCACACGACCTATTGTTATAACTATTATTTATTAATATATTATTATTTTTGTTTTTTTTTTTTTTTTTTTTTTTTTCTCTTCCGTTTTGTAAATATTTTAAAACGTAGTCGATAGTTTCTATTTTTACTAATAATTTTTCTAATTATTACTAATTGTTATATTTTTTCCAAATGTTAAAAAAAAAAAAAAATGTATCTAATCACACTAAGTTAAGATGACATATGTCAGTAAAACTTTATTTTAATAAAAATAAAAAAAAAATAAAAAAAAAAAAATAATATTATTATATTATTATATTGCACTAAGGTCGCAGGTACATATTTTTATTGTTCGGATGATCATCGTTCAATTGTTTTTTATTGTGATCCATTCCACTGAGTTAGGTAACTATTATTGTTTTTTTTTTTTTTTTTGGTTCTACTACCCAAAAATATAGCGAATAAATGTTATATTATTCTCCTCGGGATTATAATAAATTACTAGATAAATTACACTTAGCGTTGCTACGAAAGTACGTAATTGTCATGTCGTTTTGCTTGCTGTAGCGACTGAGTGCTTAAGACCAAACACAATTCAATTTCACGAGGCAAAAAACTTGTTTGGCATAATTTACATGCATAATTAATTCGTTCAGCGCGTGCTAATATTTTTTCAACCTCGTGTATCGGACGTACGACGGCATGCGTTTTATTTTGGGCGTTTAGCCGATGGCAAGAATTAAAAAAAAAATATCAAAATATTATTAAGCGGGTAAACGAAATTCAAATTCTTTGAGACCCCGTCATCGCACAATATTAAACTTACATTAGGGTTTGTCGTATACGGAATTTTTGATAATTACACGCAATATTGTGATCATTTTGTTAATTTTAGTAATATTCATATGGAAATATTAGAGAAAATATTCTACGTCGTGCATTCATCCTATACACTTGTACTTTATTAGTGTGGCGCTGAGTACGTATTTTATGTGTTAATGTATTATTTTGAACCACCTTGAATTATATGTGGTCAGCGGGGTGGGTAAAAATAATTCATCGAGTAAAATGAATTACGCTTTATACAACAGGTATTTAGGTACTTACGTAGCTAATATATTATATCGATATCGTTAAGAATTTTGGTTGGTAATAACTAATAATATTGTATATTAATAATAATGAATCTAATACTAAAAAGTAATGGAGTCGGAAAAAGTTTACACCTCTAATGGCTAATATAATATAATATTGTACACAATATATTATTTTGTTCACCAAATAATGAAATAAATCATATATTATTGTAATATTAATATTTTTTCAATCAATCACATTTTTTAACCCTCCACCACGATATCATACATTGATATCAACATTCGTAATAACTTCACAAGATAGATAGGTTGCGTCTTCTCCATAAATATTAGAAATACCGCATTTATACCTACCTCAAATTATGCCAGTATTTCAATTTCAAATACCGCCAGAACTCAGCATCTCGGATATATATATAATATACCCGTAGAGAAGACATCGGCATCCGGCGCGTGTTTTTCGCTTCAGAGAGTCGTTTGAAAATTTAACTCGAAAAAAAAATATAAACGCCGTATCGTCTCAGCGATAAGTGAACTCTGTCGCAGCCGTCACCCTAGTACATACATATATAATATTATATGTATAAAAGTATTATGATATTAAATATACGCGCGACATATTATAAGCTGTGCGTAATCCCGTCCGCCGGGTGGTTTTGGTGAAATCCTTACTTTTTTTATTTATCTTTTTATTTGCCTTTTTTTCGCACGCCGTTGAAATTTATCTCTGCGAAACGGTGGTGGCGGCGGAAGTAAAGTGCTGATACAGTAAAAAGAACAAATATATATACAGCGTATTACTAGAAATCCCTTCGTTTCTTTTTTTTTTCGGAACTCTCGCCCCGTATAGCATTACAACCGCTTGTTGTGTATAAAACAAACACGCGAGTCTCATATAATCATATCGAGTCAATATAATATATTATAGGATGACCAGGGACGGTCGGTATTATTTATAGGTATTTATCATTGGCTATAATAATGATATATACAGTCGCGGGGGTGTGATTCTTTTCGGTGAACCAAGATGTAAATGGGTATAGGAGTCGTCCAAGAGCGGTACATAATAATATCATGTATAGTAAGTGGGAGGTGGGTAGGTGGGTATATTATATTATAATATAGAGGTCGCGTTATATATTGGATAAATCCTGTACCGATATCGATCGGTTTGTTAAATGCTACGACCGGAATAAATTGGATTACGCGAGATATATTTATATAGGTAGTTTAAGGTACCTACATTAAAATGCTCTTACTAACAAAATTATCCATGTACGGTATCGTGCCGTCAACCGTTTGCGGCTCAAAGTCATATAGAGGATGACACTGGGTATTTTTGGGAAATTGATAAAATGGGGGTGAGCCATACTTTGCGAATCGCCCTGTTTATTAATAATAATAATATATCCGTCCACTTTATTAAAAAAAAAAAAACCCCCCAATTCAAACCGAAGCATGTGGTATGTACATTGTACACACACACACACACACACACACACACACACATATATATGTATATTATATTATATTATATTATACTATTTTACTATTGGATATACGCACACCCACACACCCACACATCCATATATATATATATATGTGTTATATAGTATGTGTTTATGCGTTGTGGTCGGTTAAGGGTGGGCGAAAAGAGGGGCGCCACGGCAGCGGCGGCGTCTGGGCGATCTGCTGCGACGACCGGTGCGGAGGGCTGGCGGTATATTGATTAAGAGTCGGCGGCGGCGGCGGCGGCGGCAGCGGCAGTGGCGACGTCTTTTAAACACGCCACCGCCGCCGCCGGATTCGGCCGATCGGTGGCCTTCGCCGCAGCCACGCGATTTCAGTTCCGTAAAAACGGGTCTCGCGGGACTTTTGTCGCATACGCCACACTATTTCCGTTGATTACCGATGCTGCACCATGGCGGTAAGCGACGGCCGTGGCTGGGGAGGGGGTGTAGCAGCAGACGCTCAAAGGTCCGCCGCACTCGACGCAAAGTCCGCAACGTTATTATTCAGCGTGTACGCCTCTATACAATATTATACACACACACATATATATATATGGGCACGACGTGCTCGGCTGTGTCGCAGTCGGTGACGAGATCGATAAGGAAGAGGGTGTGTGTAGGCTAGTGTGTGTGTGTCAAATATAAGAGTTCCGCATCGTCGCGAGGAAAAGGGGGGGGAGGTGGGGGTTTGCTTAGGAGAGGTTACACGGCGGTGAGGCGAGAACGACATGTCTCGGCGGTCACGGGAGTTCTGACTGTAATATCGTTATGCACAGTGTTGAATCCAGACAGTTTTTCTGGGTGAGGGCTACACATTTTTTTTCACTGGTCTTACATTTCAATATAGCTATTATGAATTATTTATTATTATTTAATATTTATTACAATTAATTCAGTACATTTGACATTTTGATAAATATCGTAGGCACTATTTAAAATGCATTATAATCGTTCAAAACAGTTCAAAATCTAATCATAAATCGTAACAATAATATTTTACATACTATTAGTATATATATATCAGAGTACTTACATTAATTGTATATTATATAATCTAGGAGTGTAAGACTAAAAATGAAAGGAATATAATATTAAAGATATAGGTACACAACAATGTTATTAATTTTTTTTTACGTCAAACATAACAGATAGAATATCATATTGGATAATTGCATTCTCAAACATTAATATTAAAATGTTTATATTTTAAAAATTGCATTAATGTAGGATATAAGTCCAGATTATAATTTAAGTGCTATGGTTAAAACCAAACGACAAAATATTATTATTATTTAGGTTCATATTGATATTTGATATATGAACACAATTTATAGGATGGAGAATGATTTCATTAATTCTAACAAAGAAATAAAGTACCTAAACCTATTCCAAAAGTTCTGGAAAAAGTTATTTAACTATTTATGAGGTATAAATCTTCGGTATTTGGCGCAATCGCAACTATGTACCCATGAATTTCACATAGACATGATCTGATTTAAACTGCATTACTGTAAGTAAGTCAAAATTAATATTAAGAAAAAAAAAATTCAAGCATGGTTTTGGCAAAGGTTTCGGGTTAGGTGCGTCACAGAACATTCATAACAATTGTGCGGTAATAAATATCTCACATATTATGTACCTAATTAAAGTAAAACTGTTTGACTATAATACTTATATATAGTGATAGAATTAATTAAATTCAAAAATAACTTTGTAATGTCAAATTGTATCCGCTTATGGCAAAACTCATTTAAGGAAAGTCAATAGTTTTAATCGCCACTAAGAAGATAAATATTTTACTTAACCCCATTGGCTTGATATTCAAAATCCAATGCATATACAGAACGTGGTGGTAGTGGTATGGAATGCAGAAGACAGATTTTCGTGCGGGCGGGGGTCTCCATGACTCCACACTGTAATGGCACCCGTTTTAATAGTTTCCTATTTGCATAACGTCGCCAAAAGAGCTCTAGATATCGTTAACAACTTAAGCCGTACTATGTATAGCCTAGTGCGTAAGAGCTGCCTAGTCGCTCTTTAAAATGGAATTTTTTCTTTATTTATCTTCCTCTTTTCCAGTTTCTCTCTTCCAACTGTTCGCTGCGCGCATTTATACAAGAGAAACCCCTGAACACATATATGCACGACCTATCCAAGACAAAACACAAGATAGAAGCAAAATGTTAATCGTTTTCTCTCCACAAATAGTGCGTCTGAATTGTATTGAAAAAAACGCATGTGTCGCCAGCGAGTAAATTTATGGACGATAAAAAAATAATAATTTTAAATATATCCGAGACGTGGTTATAGATCAATGTAGATAGTTTCGAATAGTACCTACCTACATGTTCAACATTTTTTGCGTTGATGATAATATAATATGTTTTAATAATTAAACATGCATATTGTAAGTATAAGTAATGTAGTTAAATGATGACTACATAGCTATAGGTACCCATCAAAATAATTATGTAAATCTCTGTTTTGCATATTATTTTTCATCGAATGAGAGTGTCATGAATTTGAATTTGTTTATTGTGTTGATTACGATAGTGTTACTTTGTACATTAGTTTGGTAGTTGTTTTCGGAATACTGGTGTCTATACTTTTTTAGTTTAAAATATTTTGGGATTTCAACTGATGTTGATATTATAATGGTTGCAACAAAAATGTTTCTTTTGTTCTGTGTTTTAGATTTTATGTCAGAAGTAACAAAAAAATATGTTAACGTAAAAGAAAGTTATTTTCTTGTTTTTGTATTTTTACGATATTGTATATGTGAACGTCACTATAATTCTAATTTGATTTTTTTTTCTTGGTAAATCTTTAAAAAGTTCAATTTTTATTTAAAAAAATCAATCCTGTAAAAATATATAAGTATAATACATTTTTTCTCATTTCCTTAAGTTAGTTAGACATACTACAGTATGTACAGAATTTATATTAATCTTAGAATTTAATTTATAGGTTTTTCCTTTTTATTTAATTTATTTATTATTGTAAAGTAGGTAGGGACGTCTCAAATATGAATTCCGTCACTGGAATTCATAATAATATATTTCCATTTAACTATTAATTTATACATGAATATTGAATTTAATGAAGATACAGTTGCAAGTTTAGTTTAGTTTTCAAGATTTAATTATTAATTCATCACACATTAATATTTTACACTTACAAATAAATGATTTTAATTTGAGTTATCGTTTACTGCAATATCAATGTTGGCCAAATTGTACCTACGTACCTTATTATGGTTCTGGAAAAAGAAGCTAATATTTAGATACCTATTAATAATATTTTATGGTTATGATTTAGTTCTATATTATTAGTACCTATTTTGGAAGTGCCACCTGTGTCCTACACAATTTTTTTTTAATAAAATATAGTGTTTTAGTTTT
The DNA here is from genome assembly GCF_019925205.1 of Metopolophium dirhodum. Taxonomy (NCBI): domain Eukaryota; kingdom Metazoa; phylum Arthropoda; class Insecta; order Hemiptera; family Aphididae; genus Metopolophium; species Metopolophium dirhodum. The sequence continues at coordinate 5,289,197 of NC_083564.1, read as the reverse complement.
ACGACGAGTAAACCTACCTACACGTACATCACTTTTTTAAATTTAATAATGTTTATAATAAGTCTAAGTGTTATATTAGTATTATAATATTATATTTCATCAAATGTATTTACTATATTATACAAAGTTGAGATTAACATGGTTTAACAATAAAAGTTGTTGACTGTTAATTAAAAAAAAAAACGGATTTGATTATTCCACTAGCATAAACCTAATATTATGTATTAGATTTAACAATACAATTGTTGTCAAATTTTAACGGTGAAAAAGACACTCTATTTGAGGGAATAACTTGTGAATGGGATGTTGGGGATACGCGAAAAATGTGCATGCTACGAGAATGTTTTGGAAACCACCGAAACGTACGTAACCGTGTTTGACAGAACTAAATTAAAGTTAATTTTGGTGGCGGCGATGGATCCTTTGGCTTGGAAAATTCTGTAGTCATTGTCACATACACTCACATAAACATATACAGGGGAGATTGAACATCTACTCGTTGGACAGCTCCAGAGTTACCCCGTACCTAGAGAAATCATTGGTATTTTGTGCAATAGTTAATTGTAAATTGTGGTTGAAAATGATTTTTCCTCGCCCCCTTTCTTTATATTACTACGGGGACGAGAATAGATGTTTAATTATGCAGTGGGTCGATAGTCCCCAGTCAGTGTTCAAATACCGATAGTTTCAACCGAATTGACAATGCACGACCATGTAATCTAATTTGCCAGTTCATTTCAAATACAAATCCACAGGTTTGTCAGTTGTCGAGAATGTTTATACCAGATTTAACTGTGGGTATTCGCGCGTATATGGAACTATAAGTTTGTAATTTATCGTCCTAAACATCTTTGGTATGTTCAGTAATTAACCAAGGTTAATAGTTTTAACGACATTTAAAAAATATAATATTTACTAACTTACATTAGTTAGGCGTATTTTATTTTTATTTTAAACAATCAAAACTGAAGCAGTTAAAATTTGTAATTATTTAGTACGAATGTAGATTAATGTATAGCCTGTTGGTAGCTTATAATATTTGGTTAGTTTATCGTTATCATATTTTAATTTTTTTAAATTAGGTGCTCAGCTTAAATATACAATGTTTCATGATATTTAATACTGTTTGATAAACAATATATGCGTTAGTAAACTTCGCTCATAGTTCGTTTGTTTGTCAGGTCAAATAATAGCTTAAGTCCATCCGATCTTGAAATGCTCATTTTAATTGGCTCTCAAAAGGATGAAATAGCAAAAATAGAAAACGAGTTGTAGACGATGCCATGTTTATACGGCCTGTAATGTTTTAAAGGATATGACCGTACTTTTCGTGTATGCCAAGACTAAGAGGGTTAAGATGCGGAAGGCATTAGCTGGTAACATCTGCGCTAGTGTAAAAAAGTTTATATGGCCAAAAGAGAGAACGCATTTACAACGGCTGAACTCAATAAAAACGGCGTCTTCACCAGTTTCCTTTCTGTAATGGCTTTTTTTTTTCTCAGAACTCCTCTTTAGTCTGCTTATCGCCTGTAGGATATATTATTATGTTTAGTTTTTAATATTGTATTCGATTATTTGATTATTTGACTATTTATGATATTATATTGAAAATTGTGATTTTAATATACATAAACATGGATGCTTATAGTTAGAGAATTTTATATTTTAGTACCTGAATATTTTTTTTATAATTCGGTTAAACTAATTTTTATAAAATTAATTCTGGTTCATAGCAATATAATAAAATAAAATATCAGTACCATATTACATATTTTTTAGAAATCATTTAAACAACAGCAAACTTTTAAATTATAAATAATCTTATGTCAAAAAAAGAATTTTAAAATAAAGCTCAAATAAAAAAAAAATCTAATTTATATGAACTTCAATACATACTTAACCATGAAAATATAAAAAAAACTCGTGCAAAATGTGTACATTTATTTTATTCATACTTATCAATTTTAAATGAATATACAAAAATAAATTAAAACATTAATTTACATTTAAGTTTTATTTTCGTTCAAATTTTGGAGAATGTCTTATAACGAACAACCAAACAACAGACAGTTTATGTTTTATGCGTTTTTTAAATAGCCAAAAATATACATTTTTGAAACCTACCAAAAATTATTCATCCGTTTACCAAAAGCACAAATCCAAAAAAAAAACCTCAGATAAAACTTTATCGTCTCCACAATTATTTGTTGGAATGATATCCGGGGTAGGAAATTAAATTAAAAAAGACGGTAGGGATAAACAATATTTTTACGACTCGCATAAATTATACAAGCACGTTTTACGAGATAAGACCTTATAGTTTTTTTTTCTAGAATGAATTTCTATCTCCCCCCAACAAAGGTGTACGCGTGAAACTACATCGAAACTACGGTCGGGAATGGAGATGCTTAAGGCTCACGTCACGAGCAACTTGCGCGTAGGATAAAATGGTATTTCAGTGATAGAAAGGGTGGACTGAACAAAAAAAAAATTGTACCCGGGGGTTTGGATTGTCTGTCGAGCAATTAAGTCTTAGGTCGTATATACCCTGGCTGGGGTGTGCAATGACTGCTGAATGTTTAAGTATAAAGAAAAAGGAATTAATTAAGACGATTCATACTAATTACTTCAACCAAAGTAAGAATAAAAGAAAGAATAAGGGAGAGACGATCATTGCACTTGAAACGACCGCTCCGAGAAAATTATCGTTGTCTGAACTGAATGTTTTTCGAGGTAGTGATGATAAAAAACAAGGGAAAATTAGAAAAAAAAATTATGAATTGATGACATCAAACACCGCGCGGCTCGTGATGCTACCACAAACGGCTTATGTAAAAGAGGTACCTGCATTTAAGTGATGTTAAGTATCATTGCATATCTGAGAGAATGTTAAACCCTCGTCTAATGGGTAATTGGAAATAATTTATAATTACATAAATTAGAACTGACGAGTAAAAGATTACTGCAGGGGTATTTTGCAGTTTGTATTTATTGTTAAGTTGATGTTTAGGCACTTATTGCATTCACCATTTAGAAATAATGTAAATGGTTTTGTTTTAAAAGATATTTTATAGTTAACTTTTATTATATTTGTAAAATACAATCAAATTTATCAAATAGAAAAAATAATTTTGAAATACAATTTTATTATTTAACTCTAAAAATTAAATTTTGTTCACATAACAAAATACGATAAATTAAAATATAATATAGGACATAGGTATCTAATAATAATAATATTGTATAGATATTATCTATATAATAATAATGCATGTACAATATGACAAAATATATTTGGTTTTCAATTTAATTTTATATTTCATAAAATTATATTCTTTCATAAACACTTGTTGAATTGTTTTTGTTTTTAAATATTTACTAAATAAATAGACGAAATAATTCGTATTAATTAACTTATACTTGTAAACATTTGAATTAGTTTCATATTGGTACATCTAATATACAATAGTTTACATATTAATATAAAAAAACCTTACAATGTAATATGGAAATATACAATATATTATTTTAAGTTTGAACTATTGGTATCGTAGAAAATATAATATCAATGCAAATATGTGATATAATCTACCCCGATGTGTCCGTAACCGTTTAGTTTAGGGTGCCGATTCCGGATTACCGGTTAGAAACTACAAAGTCAGATTAGCCGCCACGGTTACCCTGAATAAGATAGACATGGTCTGGGGATAGGGAAGGAAATCTCATGTTTAAACGCAATACAATGTTTTCAAGTGTTAACGCAAACATTTGAGTTCAGTGGTTATCCCCTTCCTCCTTAAAACGCGTTTTGATTTATTCTGGAGTCTAATGGAGAATGCAAGACGGTACAAATAAACCACTGCACAAGTCGCCCGGGTGTGTAGATAAATTATTAATGAAACCCCCTACGAGACCCCAACTACGAGTCCAGATACGCCGAACTGTTAACTTGACAAACACATAGAAGGGAGGTGGTTAGAAAATAGAGGGTGAAGATAGTACATATATATGATAGAACGACGACACGAGAATAAAGCCAAAAGAATAATGTGAAATCATCGAAGTATAAAGTGTTTTCTCTACTTGTTTTTGTACAACATTAATTTATCTTATTGTTTTATAACTATTCACTACCACTTTTTGCTACACTGTTTTTTTTTAATCAGTCTGGTTTGACGAGAAAGTAACAGAAGTTCAATTACGTTCTACTATGTTTGTAAATTCTTCAAGGTATATATATCTATTGGAAACCCAATTTGTTATCCATGTTTGAAAAGAACAAACGGTACCATACAATAAAAAATAGAAAACTTGTAACATTGAAATTCTTCTTAGTGATGTGACCGTCAATACAAAAGGTTATTGATATACTTTTAGTTTTATGTATTATAAAGTTATTATTATTATTTTTTGATGAATGATTAGTTTAATCTAATTTTTCTAATAATTCAACGTTAATATTGAGAAGACAGTATCTAATTTATGTTATCTTATATTTATATATATATAAAAAAAAAATATATTATTATTAGTATTTTATTAATTAAGTAAGTTTAACTTATACTAAAAAGATCGTGCATTACTTATAAGTCAATATTGACGTTCCGTAGAATTATGATGTAAATAAGTTCAATGACTATGTTATAAGTAATTAGCTTAAAATTAGTCTAACTCTTTTGAAAATGATTATTTTCTAACTAAATTCAAATTTTAAGTAGATATATTACTGGGAATAAATTTGATTAAAAATGTACAACTATATCCATAGCATTAACTAGATTAAATTTTATATCAAAATTATAAATTCAATGGTTTGAAATTAAGATTGATGCAGATTTTCTTATGTACACTGCCAAAAATGAAAAATAAAATTCGATCATTATAAAACCTATTCAATTCTCGCTCCACTCAATATCTAAAAAAAACATTTTTTAGCTTATACTAATTTTAAATAAATAAAGATTAGCTTTAAACCGATAACAATGGTTGTCGCATTATTATTATTGTATTAAATACACATTTAATCTTCCTATTGTTATTGTAGGTATTTATTTAATATTTAATACTAATCAATTTTGTTTTGTAAATATATAAAATTTTACGTTAAAAATGAATACTTAATCGATCCATGTTATTGCAATTGAAAATCCATAATTATTGTGTTTGTTAAAATCAATTGTGACGACGAGTAGAAAAAGCAAACAAATAAAAACCTCAGAACTTTACAGTTGAGGGTCATGTAGTTTGCTTTGGGCCATCAACTTGGAATAGTATTGTCTATCCGTTCTAACAATAAATTGTTACTGTTCTAAAACCACGAGTTGGTTATTTTCAAAATACTGTAAGACACAATTTCAAAAAATAGAGTACCCAAAAAAAGGTATTACAATTGTACAGACATGGACACAAGGGGCACATAAGAATGTGTATAGTAAGTGGTGCTGTGGGGCTTATAAATAAAACCCCCGGGGGTATATAATATGTTGGGTACTACAGCAATTGCCGCCACCTTCAGGCTGTATGACATAATCTCGTCTAATCTCGTTTATAGCGACGGTTTCCCTCGATTTCATCTTTTCCAAGACCACATATACTCATCCAATGAGTTTCGGTCGGTTCTCCAGTTTAAAATGATTGCTAAAATGAATAAAAAAAAATAAAGGAAAACTCTTTATAAATTCAAATAATAAAAAAAAAAATCACATATTCCCTTTTTATTCCAAAAAAGCTCTTTTCTTGACTGTTTTTCTAACATTGTTGTAATATTTCCAACGAAATCCGACAGCCACTATACTTATCGTAAATTGCAATGATATGTTTTCGGAAACGTTTTCGCAAAATGAATTTTCATGACGAATAGTACGTAATATACCCTTCACCAGTTGACCACAATATAAAACGTGTCTGATTTTAATAATATTAAAATGTTCTTCAATTCAAATAATACTACGCGTATCATTTAAATTCACTATGATATAATATAAATAGATATACTATTATTAATTTTTTGAACTAACATATTTTATAATGGTATCAATATGTACGATTCGTAAAATAAATTAAATGAGTTTTTTTCCAATTTTAATTTCATGTGGGTTAACTTTATTTAGTTTAATAACCGAATGTCACATTATACACCAGCTAGTGTACATTATCTTGTGTATCAATGATTTCTTGTAAAATATTATTGGTTTATTATATTAGTTTATCTAAAATATACTAGAAACATATTTTTGGGTGTACATCTTATTTCGCCTTCAGTATCTTATATTACGTATAAAGTTATCTTTTGTGATAACATTTTTAACATCAATGGAAAATATTTACTATTAACGTATCGTGTGCAAATTAATTTAAATTAGATGTTTTAATTAGTATTAAGTTCAGAACTATGTTCTGTAGAGTGTTTTGTTTAATAAATAACTTCTTATTCTTGTGTGTGTTTGGTTTAAAGTTTTGAGTTTGTATTTGTGTTTTTAATTTTAAAACATGCTTATTCCCAGCGTTTAATTTTCTGAACCTACAATACACTTCAAAATGATTTAACACCACACTTAAGCACTTTAAGTGTTCATTAAATAATAATTATAATAATAATTCAAATTTAAATGAGTTTAAAAGTGAATAATATGTATCTACCTAGTTGGTTATTCTATCTAACAATACATTTATATCTAATATATTGATGCAGTGGCGCATTTACACGTTAAGCGCCCTACTAACCCCCCCCCCCCCCCCCCCAAAAAAAAAATATACATTTAATATTGAAATTGTCTGTAAACATGCTGAATCGAATATATATCCAATGTTGTAAAAATTTGAACTTCAAACGCTCATAAAAATTTGATTTAACTTTCTTATTTTTTTTTGACAAATGTAGATAACCTTTTAAGGAATGTTGTATTACATTTTAAAATTTTATATTTAAAAAGAAAAATTTTTATGAATTCTTAACTCAAAATAATTTGCTAAATCTCGTTATTTTTCCGTATTTTGTCAAGATTTGAACTTTAAATGCTTATAAAAAACTGTGACTAAGTTGGAAACTAAAAATTAGTCCCTAAACGGTCCCTAAACGGTTCAAAAAAATCAAAATATTTTGAAAATTTATTATGTAAATCATGTATGTCTCAAGTTAACCTCTTAAGGTAAGATATCGTTTAAATACTTTTTTCATATAAACACTAACATTATGGATCTTGTATACTTGGAGGAGAATTGGAAATGGTTTTTAAATAACAGCCAAAACGAATACATTCATTGAAAAATTAAGTTCCCAAATCTGTATTGTATTCATTTTTTAAAAGCTCAGCAGAAATCCTTATGTCTGGTTTTGTCATTTTAGTTAAAATTTTTTTAAAAGTTTTTCATAAGTATAATGGTTCTCTAAAAACATTTTCCTGCCCCTCGAATTTGGCGCCAGTGGATTGATTCCTTCCTATACGTAGTTATTACTTTTTTGTAGACGTCAATATTACGTGTAACTTATTATTTTGAGTATTTCTTTAAGCCGACTACATAACATTCTTGTAGTAGTTTGTGCACTAAATAAGTGGGATTTCGTTACAATTCGCAAATATTGAAATCCACCGAAACTCGTCCACGATCGATGTGCAGGCTGCCGTGAGTTGGGATACGGTCTATATACAGGAATAGTATATAATATAATTCGTTTGGCAAACCTCCTGCCATTGTTGTTTATAAAGGACTCGGATGCCTCTCCTCCCCTTCTCGTCGGTGCGCTCCAGTTAGGACTGCGTGTGGCGAAAAAGTTTGCGACACAATCGCCGCCGCCGCCGAGCGAAGGGTCGAGACAATAATTAGCCGTGCGGCGTCTAGATTTTATTGCGATGCCGGCCAAAACTTTGTCACCGATTGTGTAATTTTATACGTGCGACCACGGTGCGTCCCGTGACATTAGAGATGGCGGCAGTGATACACCGTGGTAGTGGTAGTGCAGGCGATACAATGGTAGTTGCACGGTGGTATATTATGGCAGTGGTATACTGAAAGTTTGTCAGGACTCTTGTTTTTCGACGACGAAAAACTCTGCTTCCCTGGACTCTCCGCCACGAGCGGCGCGTGTACATATACTTGAATAGTTATATACTTACACACATATATATATATATTATATGTGTGTGCGTGTACGTATATGCATGTACGCATAACTTCGCCGTTCCGTTAGGTCGGTTGGCAGTGTCGACGACCAGTTGTTGGAATTCGTTTGCGCTCTAGTGAATTCTCCGCTCCCTTTCGCACACGGCATATATATATATATATACGATACGCGATATATACATATAATGGCGTACTACAACACATCGCACCGATGACGACCTCGGAATTTCCTGAACTTTTTCAATTATTACTTTTATCCGTGCCTGTAATAAAGGACGAGTGCGAAAAAAAAACCAATTGATTACATATGTGCTCTCCGATACGAATACGAATTCACAGCAGACGGTACTGCGGGTATATAGACACTGCAGGGTGATATTGCAAACAAGTGCAACGGCGGCGGCGGCGGCGGCTTTCTATTTTATATATATATATATATGGTATGAGGTGAGCGCACGGACGTGTGTGTCAAACGATAATACGAAAAGTTTACCAATGCTACTCTTCGGCAGGGAATGCGATTGCCAAATTATATTTGACTTTAGAATCTCGCCGTGTTCGGTATCAGCGCGCCAGTAGCTGTTTAGAATTTAGCAAACAATCCCAAACTTATTTTATTTAAATTCAAAATATATGGTGAAAAAAAATAGCGCAGAACTTAAATAGTAAAATATAACGTACACAATTACACGATGTACACGAAATGTAAAGCGATTGGTTAGGTATCACACAATAAAGTAGGTGATAAGTGTCATTTTAGGTACTAATAACTTACAGTTCGTGATCACAAATTATGTAAAAACGATAAAATATGTAACATTTATTCTCTGTTTTAATTTTATATAAATACAAAATAAAAAGATTTTAAAGACACCAAGTTTCTACAGTTATTTTAAATATATAAAAGACTGAATTTGGCTTTTTATTTCATATTATACTAGAAGCTTATTGAACTTCCGGTTGATGATGTACCTATTTTGGATGTTTAATTTTTTGTTCAACTTTTTTTTCAAAAGACAAACAAACTGACAAAAATATCGTTGCTAACAAAATTTATATTCTGGAATTTCTCTATCTACCTTTTTGTGAAACTCTTATTCTTATTATTTTTTATGATAACTTTTCCTTTTCAAACAATATATACTTCTAAGGAGTCCCACAGAGACAAAAAAAATAAATCTCAAGTCTAACATCCGGTTGAATATTTCTCTAGAGACCATTTTTAACGTAGCACATTCCGTGCACGATGGATAAATTAGTTTCAAGTCCCTCAAAGAAAATTAGTAATGTAATGTTTTGATATAAGCTATTATTGTATTGTTTAATCGAGTTAAATAAGTAGGTATTGCTTTTTAACAACAGATAGTAAATTATATTAAAAACTAAATATACAATATAATGTAAATTATACATGCTAATAATGATACTATAATAATTATTAGTTTTATTCGAATAAAATATTAATATTTTTTTTTTTTTTTGTATAAAAGCCTAAAATAATTAACCTTTTTTTTAAAGTTATTTTAAGTTACTGTATCTTTAAAATTATCTTCCGAACTGTCTTTAATATATACGGAAACCAATATTAAAATTATGAGTTCAATAATATATTTTATAATTGTTAATGCTATAATTATTTATATTCAGTGAATTGTGTCAAAATTGCAAATATTAATCTATATTTATATACCAAGTGAAGTCGTCTTACAATTTCTTACATGTTTTAATTTATATAAATAATATAAAATAATATAGGTATAATGTATATACAACAGCGCGTTGACGTTGACAACATTTTATTATAATTTAAAGTTATGGGTAGTGGTATTTGTTTTAAACAAAGCAATCCTATTAATTTTCATAATCTCAAATACTCAGCTGTAAAAACTGAGTAAGCACTTTTTGAACGACGTTGAAAATAGGGGGACATTAAAGAATTATATATAAAGCTGTTAATTAGGTAAATTAAACCGAACAATATAGAGCATTCAGAGTCGTGTCTTTACTTTTTTTTTTTTTTGGGGGGGGGGGGGGGGGCGATTACTTGTGTCACGAATATAACAAAGCATTTTGTATTTTCGTTTACTACAAATTATAGTAGTTTAAAAAAATTACCACGCGTACTTATGATGAGTAGATACTTTTTGATCGAATGATAATATTTTATTCATATTATTTGTTATAAAATAATATATAATAATAATAATAATATAAAGACACATATGAAGTATGTGTATAAATAAATATTAAAAAAATAAAACTAAAATTGTTGTGTAATAACTTTCTTGTGGTAAAAACTCTTTAGATATACAATTTCTATAGGAATAATGAGTTTATTGTGTGGAATACTGATTTTAAACACGTGGTCGTAATTTCCGACGGGAATCCTACACGATATGGGATGAACTTGGGTGACCAAGATGAATTGGTTATCAGTTTAATTAACCACGTATCCGACACGTGAAATTGCTTTATACTCCCATAGGATAATAAGAGAAAAATTCCCCTCATGATATAAATTACTTGAGACAAAATGGGATTTTCCACGCGTGTTCTCAGTTATTCGACTTTCTATACTGACTGCAGCTACTGTATAAATCACAATTAATTCTTCTCCGATATAACTCAAACATAGTATATTATAATTATTTTATTGAACGTTTTTTTTGTTTGTAACGATATAGCGGTAGCAGGTTGCATATATTATTAAACTTGACCATATTATATTCATTTATAACTATTTTATCTCCGACACCAATGACTTAAAAATTAAAATTGAGTGTGTATTTTAAGTATTTATCTTGAATGCATTGATCATATTATGCAGCGTTTATTAATACATTATTAACCTCTGTAGTCTAAAATAATATATGCTACATTTTCACCTTATTAGCTTATTCTACCATTTATTTGAACATAATATCGGTTCAATACAGTTTTCACATGATAATTGATTTCATACATTTTTAGTTCAACTAAAGTACGATTTAAGTCTAGAATAAAGCTAATCCTAAAATAATAATGGATAAAAATATTTGAAAAATATATTGAATTTAGTAAGTTTGTTTGAGTAAAACTACGCATATAATATATTATATAGATAGAATAAATAATTTTCATCAGAATTTTCCATTAAATATTCTAAACATCGGCAATTAATTAGCTGTTTCTATGGGAAAATCGTTTGTTTTGTCAATGTATAAAAATATTGAAAATGACAAAAAAATATTGTCGTTTATAATAATCGTTTCTGATTCTAATATTATTATTCTTGTGTACACATTATACAAAGAGAGGATATATTTTCATATTATGAAGTTCATAATAATGATTACGTTTTATATTATATTTTGTCTATCCATTTTAAATATTGGTCCTGCGAACGTGTTCAATTACGATTCATTAGTTGGTGACATATCATTGCAGTACAATCGAACACTGGTATCAAGTGACAATGAGAAACATGGTACAGACATGTTGCATTTACTTGAAGATTTTATGACGCCATTGCGATTGTCCAGCGGTAGAACAAAAGTAAAAATTGGCTGAATTCGTAACGGAGTCCGAAATATTTCTGTATTTAATAATGGTGACATGGTATATATTAGCTTTAAAGTGTTTTTTTTTTTTCAACTGGTGTGGCCACGAATAAATGTTTATGATTTAGTTTAGATGCGTCATTATAATATAGTATTTAATATTTCGGAATTCAAATGAATAATCTATTATTTATCTAGCCAATTTTCTACTTTTATTCTTCCTCTGGGCAATGAATGAATTTATAATATGAAATATGATTGTAAAATGTGTATGATGCACTAGCTCAAAAACATTTTTTCTTGATAAAAAAATGTGATATTCGTGGCTAAAACAAACTTATAAGGCTGATATTACCATTATTACCATTAAACCATACTATCATTATCAAATACAGAAATAAATCAAAACATTTTAACCACAAGCTCGTGAAGATATGCATACTTATTATTATAAAATATAACACTGTACCTATGTATACATTTTTTTTTATGTCTTACGGACCTTTAAAGATTGTAAAGTAAAAGTTTGTAATCAAATGTTTATAAATAATTTATGATTATGGTGTGTTTCTCATTGAAAATCAATTAATATTGTAAATATAAGTGGGTATTTGTGGGTATTTGTTTACTATAGGTAATTACCAAAAATACCATTACTCGGCAAATACCGGATCTCGGTGAATTTGTAAGTGTTTCAAAGTTTTCCGAGTAACAGATGACAAAATTATAAAATTATATTATGTCATTATGATTATATAAAATTATCAAATAATAAATTGAGGTAAACGGTATTTTATCGGTATTCTAAAATACCTCAATACTCAACCGATCTCAAAATAGTTTATTTTTCCATATTAAAAATATGTAAGAGTATGTGTTTAAAATGACTATTTTTGAGTTTCGGAGAATTACCCGTGTCTCTTAATAATTTAAACTTCATGCATAATATTATATTAATATCTATGTAATAGTATCATTGTTTATAAACAGTACTATTTATAATCGGAAGAAAAATAATATACAAGGTAGTAACTCTGTTAGACTGTAATAATGCCAATTATTCCGTGGTAATAATATACAACGGAACCTAAAAACAGCCAAGCCTACGCGCTATTACGAGACAAATACCGTTTGCGGTACACAATGCCGGTTTGGTCATTCGAGTTTTTATGCAATTATGATTTGCTGGTACATCGGCAATCGGCATCCGCCGATAATTGCGTGTAATAATTTTTGGGAGACCGGCATTCGTATATATATATATCGATGCTGATGTGGCGCCGCCGCCGCCGCTGTGTTGAGGGACAAACGGGTCATTTGTTACGCGAACAATTAAATTGCACGCACGACTACGATCAAAAAGGATTAATGGGCTTTTGCTGACTGTCGGATTGATTGATGGCCCTTTTCGCCGCGGATTCCCCATCCTTAACCCTTTCGTCAAAACAGGGACACTTGTAAATCATCACTCTCTAGTGCTCGACACCCTCCGCACCCATACTCCAGCCGTAAAATGCTACCTACTCTAAACCCTCCCCTCGTCGCGATCTCTCACTCCGTCTCTGTGTATTTATGTATAATATTATCTCAATCGCTCTACCCCGCGGGGTTGAATACTGTTAAAGTAATTCATATTCAAATCGGTTTTGCCACGTTCGGAAATGACCCGTGAAAAACCGTGACAAAATGACGACGTTATGTCCATATACATGCACTGTATATAATATACAATATCATTATTATCATTGTAAACTCACAACACAATATACACAATTTTATTATGATGTTGTGTGTGACTCTATATTATACATTCATAAAATAGTATAGCGTACATAATTATGTATACTGTAGTGTACTTTATGTAACCCCAAAACTGAAAATAGATAAATTAAGTTAATATATTGTATACACATTATTACATTATATTTATACGGACGTGATGACATATTTATGATCTTAATAATGTTTATCGGCATCAAAACGAACCGCACAAACTGTTTTGTCCATTGGACTTTATTTTAAATATAATGATTTAAACAAATCATTTCAAATTGCGTACCGATCATTTTATTTTCACAAAATATTCACGAAAGTTCATGTTTGTTAACAATTTAAAAAATTACTGCTGGTTAATCAACACGTTTTTAATCGAATATTTTCGCGATCGTCTGGAGATATATTTTTTTATTCAAGTATATGTTTAAAAATATGTTGATAATTAATACAAAATATCTCTGGTCTTACCTATTGGATCTACACCAAGTATCGTGGTTAGACCTGGTATCGTCCGTCAAATAAAAAGATAAGAAGACGAAGAACCTCGCTGAACAATATTAGAACTATAACTGTTCACCAAAAACATTAAATAAAACAACGGAAATAAGTAGGTAGTAAAGTAACTGGAAGAAAACCTCACCAATTGTTTTCTATTTTCATCCCCGGCTTTGTAAAAGTCTACAGTTCTGGTTAAATTTCACCGTAACACATTTTTTTCTTGTGGAAAAAAAATCTGAAACTCGTTTTTCAAACGTTTGTAAATTAACAAAATCAAAACTTATTTAAAATTATTAACAAGCTCTAGAATTTTTTTTTGTAAACTTCAGTTACCATAACGTCGATTATACGCTGCAGATTACATTTTTTTTCTGGTTCTAGATGTGCATAACATAAATAAACAATATTGTTATTATTTTTAATAGTAACATACTTTCAAAGCTTATAATATTCCTATATTTACATACATATTTTACAATCTTTATTTTTTTAAATTGTTAGAAGTTTTAACTACCTAGGTACCTAACTATTAACTATGTGTGTATATTTGATCAATTAATTTATTAGTTGAGTTGAGATATAATTTACAACAGTTTTCTATAGAATATTGTGGATAGTTATTTGATATTATAATGCAAATTGTTGAAAGTTAAAATTCATTATACGTTTTAATAACTTGTAGATGGTAATATATATTTTTAAAAACAAATTTGATAAGTACTGAACTTAAAATAAATTCGAGGGATTAAATAGCTGTTGAAATTTGTGCTATAGTGTTTTGGTGTAAAGGAACAATGCAATTTACGGAATAATGAAATTAATGAACTTGATAAATTTTGTATACTTCCAGATTATTATGTAAGCATAATGTGCATAGGTACCTATGAGTATCATAAAAACAAGAGCCAAATAATTGTTCGCTATAATATTATAGTAAAAATATATTTATTACCAAATATTATTTGGTTACCCCAAATGTATAGGTATTACGATTATTTTCACTGGCATTTTAATTGTTATTTGGCTTTAGTGTTTAAAAATTTAAAAGTGACTGTTTTAAAATTCATAAAACTTAATATTATGTTAAAACTTAAATTATTATTACATTTTTATAAATAAACAGTACCTGTAAACTATTATTATTTAGTGAACAAGACAACTTATATCTATATCTTAACTATCGAGCTAATGTTATTACAAATTATAAATATTTATTTTTATCTCCAAAAATGAATAAACTATTTCTAAACATGTGATATAGTTATAGTCGTAACAATACATTTGTAAATAGCCAGTAGGTATATATAATTCATTAGTTGTTTGAAATTTAGTTTTTCCGTCATATAGTTATATACATTTATATATTATATTGTATATATTTGCCCAAGTAAAAATGCTTAAAAATGTTCTTCCAACAAATTAAAAGTATCGAAAATACATAATCACAACTTTTTTTATAAGCTATATTGATGTTAATAAAATTGATAAAATCCATCAGAAGACAAAAATTGTTTTAGTAAAAATTCTTTCAATTTTTAATTGTAAAATCTTACGCTTAAAAATCCTAATACAAGATTCTATATAATTTGTTTTACTGAAATGCCTTTAGATAAAATGTTGATAGTAAGCCACAAACATTTTTATGAGTGTTTCAAGTACAAGTTATGACTAAATTGCATACCTATTCAAACGTAAAATAACGATTTCTTCTCAAACGATTTTTCTTATATTGTTGTAATTCAATAAATATTTGCCGTAGGGACTTGCAACTTTTCGTCGTCACGTATATATTATTGTCTTCTTAACACAATGACATTTTTAAAATGTTTAGACTCGTGTCAAGTTATATTTTATACTATGAACTTATTTACACCGTTCTAAGGTACGTCGGTATTGCCATACAATAATAATATGTCATCAATAGTAATTATTAATAGGCATACTATTATAATATAATGTTTATTAATACTATAATAATTCTTATTATATAGTGTAGGTATGTGATATTTTTGAAAAAGTTAGTTCAACCTACCGTATACTAGTGACATGGTATTAATTACTTAAGTATTTATAATCAATCCTAAAACTTATATTTACTTATATAAATCTAAAATATCTTTAGAAATACGGTTCACACACCGTTCTTTTCCCAGAATCGTTTTTCATATGCAATGACGAATTCATTGAATTCAAATTTAACACATCCATCGCAATGACTTTAATGGCTAGATAAACATGGTGAGAATTCATTGGTTTAATTCTATTAAAGTTCTTAATTCTAATGCTTTTTTACAAATTGTGCTATACCTACATAGAAATATAATAATATGATCAATAAAATATTAAGTGTACATTTTATTTTTATAAATTTTAATCGATTATACAATTTCCCATTTTGATATTAAGTAATATGTACGCCTAACAATGTCAATATGATATATTAAGAATGAATTGATGGGCTATTGAAAAACGACAAGTATTTTCGTATGGAGAATGAAATATCATTTTCGAGAGCGACGTGACTTGGAACCATTTTGTACCAGACACGTATTATTATACCGTGTAAGTGTTAACTGAGTCTCCTTTATAATAAACGTAATTTATTACACCAAAAATATACGCACTAACCTATACTGAATATATACAATTTAGAATTTAAATATAAAATATAATATTATTTATAGAATTCTTGGAGTTATATTTTACTTCAAGAGGTTGTTGGTAAATTACAATTTTTTTTCATTATTTATCAACTGGTATTAATTTAAAAAAAAAAAAACACTATGTATGATATCTGTTGGTATTTACCGTATTTATGGGAACTTAAAAAACACTAGTAGGTATGAAAATTTCGTAAGAATATCAAGGAGTTCTTGAAAATATATTTATTGTATAAATTATTTGAAAAAAAAAACTATTAAAATTTGAAAAGGAAATATTACCATGGTATGTATTATTTTTGTTACAGCTATCAACTTATCTGATCATAACGCAGAAAATAAACGAAACCAATTGCTACTCGAGTAAGTACCTATACATACTGCCCGGCTGCTGACCATATCATAATATTATTATTGTAAAAAAAATTGTTTAAACGAAACAACCACCAATATGAAAATAATATCGATATCCATTCCATCATAATAATATGCTTGATTATTATTAACCCTCGTGCGCAACCCTCGTTTGGACGATAACACAGTGTGCTATGCGTTTAACGAACTGGAAAACCGTTCCACCATAACCGCCATTGGTGTACTGAGGTAATTCCAGTGGTGTGGGCTTGAGACCTGTATGCGACGTTTATTTATTATCATCCTAAACCGTACAATAATATAGACTCTATGGTTTTGATAAAATACACACACACACACACACAAACACTTGTACCTACCAATGTTATTATTGAAATTTCTACGTTTGGGTATCATATATATATATGACTATTACTATGGTCGACTAGTCCTTTACCGTTTTGGTGGGATAAATAGAACCCATCAAGTTAGTAATGGGATTATTTAACGGTGGTCTTACCGTGTCACAGGAAATTAACCCACTGGAGAGAATACGTGTTTAATAGATCAGATGTGTCCCGTAGGAAAGAACCTCTTATAATAATTTATAAGTTATAGGAGGGATTTTGTTTTTTTTTTTTTTTGGTTTCTGTGATATTTATACGCTTTAGTATTGTTTTTCCACACGACATTAAAACACAAACGATTGTTCATAATACGATTTATTATACCAATCAAACACAAAAAACCGCGAGTTTCGATTTCAGAATTTGGAGAGGGCAAAACTTAAAATAATATAATATAATCTATGTTATGTTTGAGCTAAGCACTTATTAATGTAAGAAAAAATAATATCGCTTAAAAGTTTCATAAACTTAAAACGTTCACATGACAATTGTCAAGTCTGGAAAAAGTATACATGCATTAGACAATTGTGTCGCGTTAAAGGTATAACTTGCGACAAAGCTTGTGGAGCTCATAATAAGATTGGGCCGAGGGGTTTGATAAGATTTACGTATTCTAGTGTAAAGTTTGAGCCCGTGGGACTTGACAAACAGTTTCTTGATCTCTTTCGATGGATGGAGACGGTTTGTGTAACATCCACTTAAAACCCTATTTTTTATAACAAAATAAAATAGGTTTTATAAATGAAAATTTTCTGATAGTAAAAAAAAAATGTGTTAAAACGTTGTAATTAGATACTACAGTTTCGTACAATGCTAGTGATAAGAAAATAAACAATTGTTTGACAATAATTAATATAATTTGTTATTTTCATGACACAATAGTCCCGAAACGTCGTACATGACCATCAGCTGATACTGTGTCTGTTTGCAAATACGCGTGATTGTATATATTATATTTTTTTTTTCGTGAGAAATAGGACTCGTCTGAAACGGAATCATTAAATCTATAATATAGCTTTACCAAAACAGACCCAAAACATTTAAATCTCTCGCCTCTCCCCTCCGGTCGGCCGTAAACTGTCTCCGAGGTGATTTTACAAATGTCCAGGTTAAAATACATCACCGGATAATTCTGTATTTTTTTTTCCCGCCGACTTGGTGCAATAGTCTGTCGAACACGAAACTTTTACAGGAGGGAAATTTATATATATATATAAAGCAGGGGGTCGGAAAGTGCAGTGCGGGCGAGATAGCAAGACGGCGAGATGAAAAAGTTTTTACCAGATAAAGTTTCACACTGGCCAATAACCAACAGCGGGAAACGTTTTAAAGAATTTACAAGTTGTACACGCGCCCGGGATTGATTTATAGCAAGCGCATACTGATCATTATTCCATCTTGTTTCTCTCGTAGTAGTCTACCCCCTCCTCCCCCCCCCCCCCCCACCGCGAACATTCGGTGCACTGATAGATTCGTTTTTGGACTACTTAAGGAGCGAACACTTATCGAACTTCCCTCATACGCGTCACCACATATCCTATTTTACTTCTGACGATGCGGCCTGTTAACATATTATATAATGCGTACCGAACAACTTTGTCCGGTAAACTTTTTGCCGCAATAACCGGGATGTTTAACAGCCGGCATATCGGAAGCCACCATGTGTCGGAAGCAATATCCGATGGATATAATAATATAATGAAAAAAATGGTAATGGAGGCGCACAAGTTTAAAATCAAAACGAACACTCGCACTCCCGATAATAACACCTACAATATTATTATTATGATATGTATTTACCCACCACGTCCCGCACGCGGCCGCAGTCTTGTAATATATTTATTATTTAAATGTAGGCGGGATACAGTTTACGAAGGCGAAACCATGACGTGTTACCTATAGGTACGTGGTTATTAGCGTGTTTCAACAATATTACAATGTTATATAACATCATTCCGGCCGGAATAATAGTCGTTCGTTCCGTTCGTTCGAACGCCACTAACTGCGACGATGTTTACGATATTTGTTTTCATTGTGAAAATATTATTGAGTTCTGAACGCATTGTTATAATATTTTACACTTTATACCTTACGACGTATAATATATTTTTTTTTTTTTTATTAAATAACAATTATTACTTTACACTTCAATTTCTTACCAAAACGGGAGATTTGAGATTCACAAATTCTCATTTTGTATTCCAAGAAACTGTTTCATTCAAATAATTGAAATACACCGAAAAGAAAAAAGACCCGACAAAAAAGTGTGTATGGCAGGTATAATTCTACCGCCTTTTGAATTTGAAGCCAATTAAAAATAACTGAAAACGACGAGTTCGTTTAACATTATTGATATGGTGTTGGTAAGGGAGGGTGCATGCCGGTGTTAAAATTAAACGTACCACGGTACAATTTAAATTTAACCGTTTTTCACAAAGGGTCTTGGGATTCTTTCCAGGAGCTTTAAAATGGAATCATATCAAATATTATATGAAAGAGAGTAGGAATGGAATGGAATGGAATGAAAATAAATTAGAATCTTTTGTCATTTTCCCCTCCAAATTGTTATTTTTTTTTAGAAATAAAAAAATAATACTTCCTTTGATGTATTTAAACCAGTACAAATTAAGATTTATTTTAAATATATATATATTCGTTACATGAGACATATATGTATACGATATATTATAATATGTATTATTATACATGACATATACACATCGATGACTTATGTCTGCGCCTTTTAATCGTTGCGTTTGCCGTTTATACATTAATATTGTAGTAATTGGTTTCATATATTGTCATCATAAATATGTTTGTTTGTATCGTGTTCTTTGGTTTCTTCATCGCAGTTTATCTCAGTTAACGGGTAGATTTTATTGTGTCTTCTTATGTTTATAGAGACGTTTAAGATTTAATCATAATTCATAAGACGTTACGACTACTGCCATTGAATGTTTATCTTTTTATCAGTTATGTTTATTAAATTAATATTTTCCTCTACTGTTTTCGCCATTTCTGAACAAAATACATTTTAACATTTATCCATTGTTTTATTTGTAAATTGTATTTTCATCTTTTGATTTAAGAGACAGTCAATTTATTTTATTTTAATAAAAATGTTGTTTAGATAAAAACCAATACACTCTTCTCCATTGTATGGTCATAATAATTAGAGCCATTGGTTTTTTAAAATTATTTAAATATAAAATAAACGTATAATATAAATTAATACAACTAATTTTTAAGTTTTATCGTTTAAACTTTAAAATGCAGGGACTATAATTGAATTAATTTTTTAAGTTTTAAGTAATAATAACATTAGATATGCTAGTTCAATATAGGTATCAAAAAATAAAATAAAAATAAAAATATATATCCATTAAAATGAATTTGGATTGAAATAAAATACAATGCGTCTAAACGTGTCTAATTCAATTTATATTTAATTTTCATTTATTAAATAAATAATTTATTCTGGGTCTTGTTCATCTATAGACTACTTGCGGTGTGTTCTTTTAATTTAGTATGTAAAGTGTTAACCTGAAATTGTCTACCTTTTTATTAAATTATAGCTGTTCGTTTTATTAGTACTATGTAATTCTAAGTTAATTACTTATAAGAGACTACATTCTACATACTATATACACCATTTTAAATTGCAAGTTACATTCGAATTACGTTTATGGGCTTGTTAATGTAACTTATCTCAAGTTTAGTTTGTCGTTGCATAAATGCATGCGCTTAAGAAGCTTATTACATAATTCTACAAAATAATATAGGTTAGGTACCTATCTACTTAATATTATTTAATTTTTTTTTAAATTACCATTTTTATTATTACAGCAGTTCAAACTTTTCTAATGGTTTCGGATGCGTTTGCGATTATTTTTAACCATAATAATTATAGAGGGCCCAACTATAATTGCAAAAACAATAGTACGTTTAGGACTGCCACCCATCAATAATCGTTAGCTAAAATATTTCAAAAACAAATTTATTTTTATGCCAATATTGCGTATGATCTTTCTATGGAACGATGTTCATGTTTAAATTATTTTTATAAATTTTCAGTTTCTCTGAGTACGTCTATTTGTAAAAGTAACTTCCGTGCTACATATATGTAATATAGAAGTCCAGTAGCGATTTGTCAAAAATACAAAGTCTATTACTATTGTTCAAGCACTTACGACTGAGTCGGCTCTTTAAAGTTCATTGTAAAATAAATCGGAAAACGTCTCGCATGAATCGAAGGGTTTGTCGGGTTGATAAATAATGGAGTTCCCCATTGGTATAGTGGAGAAGAAAAAAAGAAAAAACCTACAGAAAATGAAATGAAGAAAGTGAAGGAAAGAAGGATGTAGGTATATAATGCTTGGTTCTACTGACGTTAATATATTCGGAAATGGTCAACCAATATAAATGTCTGGAATTTCTGTGCGTGCTCTAAACGACCGCCGA
The DNA here is from genome assembly GCF_019925205.1 of Metopolophium dirhodum. Classification (NCBI taxonomy): domain Eukaryota; kingdom Metazoa; phylum Arthropoda; class Insecta; order Hemiptera; family Aphididae; genus Metopolophium; species Metopolophium dirhodum. The sequence continues at coordinate 5,267,381 of NC_083564.1, read as the reverse complement.
GTGAATATACATATAATAATAATAATAATAATATATCGGTCTTGTATAAATAACACCTCTGCGGTCCAATCATTATTAATATTCAGGGTAGATGATGATGATGCAGTTTGGTATATTTTTTCTTGCGCTAATATCCGGAATTTCAATATTAGAAAAAAGGGACGAAAACGGTATAGAAGAAAATAATATAATATGTTCTGATATTGTAGTTAGAATTGAAAAAAAAAAGAAATTGCGTTATGTTGAAATGGCTCGTCGTGTTTTCGTTGTCAATATAAAAGTTTTAAAAAATATATATTTTGATTTGTATCTGTATGGTTTCGATGTATAATAATAATTACGTTTCTTTGAAAGAAACGAATCGAACGATTCATAATGGTAAAAATAAAACTTGACGGTGAAAGTATCCGCCGAGATGTAAAAAAAAAAGAAAAAACCGTTACAGTCATTGCACAGAAGACCTATTCAGAAGTCTGTTGGGATCTTATTTTTTCTGAAATTTAAATCAGTAAGTTTTGTACTTTATATACATTTTTCCAACCACCAAAGTTACTTTCATGTATCGAGTTTAACTAACCAACTGTAGAACGACTATTGAAGTTCTTTGATGGATGCGTCAATTGATTTCATCAATTATCCATAACAAATGTTGCCGAGTACTTGTGATTGTGAAGCGATAATAATGATGCTCAGTAGCAACGAAATTTATCTATTTTCCATAAATGTGTGTCATGTTGTTTTATGGTATATTTTTCAGTATTTGTTTAAAACACAAAAAAAAAATAATATAATACGTAGCGTATTACGAGTTTCATTTTTATTACGACCACATTAATAGTTGATTCGAAAAGCATCCAAAGCCTGAATATTAGATTTAGGTGAAAAACGAATTGAACTTGATAAAATACTAATTATTCAATCTAATAAATTTAATGAATCAATATAATACCTATTAACTGAGTACGTACAACTATATTTCATGATATACCTATAACCAAGTTGTTTGAATGAAGTGACTGATTAATACGCACTATTATAATTAAGTACAAATTATACAATTACTTACTGGTTGGGCTACGGCTTTTTTCATATTATTATTATTATTATTATTTTTTTTTTTTTTTGATCCTTAATCCCAGCTATTATGGCTATTAGCTGTTTGCAGGGTTGTATTATGGTGGTGGTAGGGTTTTGAATGGTGAATTTTTACACGTGAGTGTCTGTGTTTGGCAGAATTGTTAAGTGGGCACCCTTAGGTATCTGTCATGCCCAGGTGGGGGATGGCGGCCTTTCTCTCCGGACACCGTGACTGCCCGAAGAAAAATGCCGCCCGTAGCCGGGATCGAACCGGCGTCGGCGCGCGTCGCAACCGAAGCCTTAGTCTGCTCAGCCACTCTGTCCCCCTTTCATATTATTTTATTATACTATAATTCTAATAATTTTGAAAAAAAAATGATAATTTGATAGGTTATGAAAAATACAATCTAGTATTTATGTTATCGACCACGAATTCTCTAAATTTGAATATTCATATAAATCGTATTTACAATAATATTATGTGTATTGTGTATACACTGTACAGTGAGATAATTATTTTATCTTCTTAATTATATCACGATATCGATTAACCACACTAAGAAATTATCTGCAATAGGTATGTGACACTCGTTGGTAATCATAATTCTTTCTTTTGCATACTCAATCTTAACGAAACGTCATTCATCCATCATTAATTTAAAAATATATTATTTATTTTTCAATCCTAATGGAAAAATAAGTTCATTTCTTATGCATTACGAAATATATACCATACCATGGAATATTAATAAAAAAATATTCGTTGGATTTCTGACACTTGAGTTAATTATATAACAAAATAATCCAGGTATAGATAAAAGAGACAGCATTTTACTTATAATATAGACATTTTTCTGGGTACCTATCACGTAACATGGATATTTTTTTTCAATCATCCCAACTGACAGTTTACCATAATAATATTTAAAATTATTAATTATTATTCACGCAGAAGTGATCTGTAAACAAAATATACACACCTTTAGGAATGAATAGAATACGTCTGATTACTCAAATTAATTAATAAAATTAAATTTATTAGGACTACCGTAATGGACTGCATAGATCGAGATACTTAATGATACAATTTATTATAAATTGTATGTAACTAGAATAGAATACGAGAACATAATTAAGTAGGGTAAGTGATGGTTGTAGTGAAAATCATATAAATATTGACAAGTATATATAAAGTAAATCATATAATATTATATTTTTATATCGTTAGGTAATGAAAAGAATTTATTTTGGTTTTTTTTAAGTATACAATATTGGTAATTACTTATAGAGGGTAAATAATAACTAGAGCGCGGATTTTTATGCACTAAAAAGTATCAAAATATGCCATATAATATGCAGTAAAAATCATGAAAATATGCAAAAAATATGCAGTAAAAATCATGAAAATATGCAAAAATATGCAGTAAAAATCATGAAATTCATTTTTTTTATTTATTTAAAATTTTACAAATTAAACTTCTTATAACAATTAATTACTTAAATACTAAAATATTAAATACTTATACAAATTTCTCTTTAAATTTTTTAAATTTTATTTACTATTAAAATGAATGATCATATGCATTTCAAGTTTTTCTTCAGTGAAGCTATGACGTTTATCAGTTAACATGCTTCAATATGCAATAAATATGCAATACATTTTGAATTTTGCCTAAATATGCAAAATTATGCAATAACATTGAAATATGCAGAAATATGCAAAAAAAAATTTCACCACTTGCTTCAAATTATGATGATTCGTAGAGAATACTGACAAAAATCCAAAAATATTAAAAGGAAATAAATATGCAATTGCATAGAAATCCGCGCTTTAATAATAACCACGAACACGTTTTCAAAACTTTATAATACCGAAATATATATATATATAACCTACAGACATAGTTGAACTCGTCTAATGTGATTTTTTTTTTACGATGTAATAATCACTTATGATACCGTAATCATAAGTGATTATTACAGAATATAATATCACTTGTACCATGGCACAAAACTATACAGGGAAATGGAAAAGCTAATAAATAAAAAGAAACGACAAATAACATACGAGTACTAAATTTGTAAAAAAAAATGAAATTATAGTATTAATTATACCTATTTTAGATTCTAAGCGGAGCGAGGGATCTAGTGGTTTTACAATGGTGTTTATTTTTTTTATCCTGTATACAAAATTTCTACCAGATGGAGTGCTTTAATTTCAACATATAGTACCTTAACTTTTAGCAAATTGGATCAAGATGGTACTTTAAAAAGGTCGTTTTTTCGATTTTCTCAATAGTCATATAATGCCACGGGAAAAACTACTGACTAATTACGAAAAATAGGATTTTAATTTCTAACGATTTGTTCATCACCATAGCAACAAATAAAAAATTATAATATTATAATATTAAATTCAACTTAAAGGCTATAATAAATAATACAAATTTAAAAAATCCAGACTGATAAACCGCCTCCGCTCAGAATTGTTTTTCTTATACAATGATATTATATCATTGAATTCAAGTTTAATATAATCCATTATACATTGTCACACTTGTAACCTACTATACAGCAGAGCGACGTCCACTTACCTGCTTTTTTTAAAATACAATATTAAAATTTTTTTAAAAACTCTATTTTTTTCTGAAATAATGAGCGTCTTCGATAAATGAATCACCCCGTATATATTATGTTTGAGCACAGGCCAGATGCACTTTTAGCTTTGAAACTTGGATTATTTAGTTTTATTTTTTGTTCTTATCGATATCCAATATAATTGTCAACAAAGTTTCTCTACAGTAAGCACACGAAGCGATAATCAAACAAAGTAAACGCAGGCATTTTTTTTCCAACACGAGTAGCAATCGCACTACACGTAAAGCGAACGGTGAAATGCTTATTTATCTTATTAGGCGTTAAAAATAACGAAAAAGTAAAAAAAAAAAATAGCCAATCGTGCCCGTTTTATTAGATCGCAGCAGGCAAGCTATTTACTGCAGCTGCGTCGGTCAACAATTTCCTTTGATATCCGAAACGAAATTTGATTATTATATAATATGGTAGGTATACGACGTAAAGAATCGTTGAGTTCAGTCGATTCCATCGAACGTACCGTATACCACCTGTGTACAGATATATAATAAAGCTATGCATTTATTGTGCAGCAGCAGTAGCTGGTAGGTACATATATATATTTTATTATATATTATGTTCTCTGGGGGGAAAAAAGGCCGTCGCCGGGGGGGAGACGTTATAAATGTAACAAATTGGATTACGTCTAGTAGACGACGCGCGAGATTCGAACGGTATACAGTACCACGTCCTACCCCTAGAGTTGCCACTAGAGAAAATAAAAACACAGTAAACGCCGTTCCGCAATGATAATAGTTGTCGGGACGCATGCGCACTGGACGCACGAACGATTTAAAAAGAAAAATTTATTTTAATCGAAAATAAAACAATAATATAGTAATATAATGATAAGACTATGACGCGGTGAGTCTCGGGAATTGACCCCGATTTTTACTGCTTATATGTTATTATTATAAGATGGCTCATCCGCAGCTGTATAATAGCGCAACGGGCGAGGAAAAAAAATATCTTCCGCATCCCCGTACGTATGGCATATCGTATATTATATATTATTATATATATATATGTGTATGTGTGTGTGTGGTATCTGTGTACGCTATCACATTTTTCGAGACAAGACGGGTAAAAAAAAATTTATAATATAAGTACCTATACGGCATACAATATTATTATAGATACTATACGCCTATAAAAAATGAATAAAATACGTGCGTACGATAAACACCCAATATTTACGTTCTAAACACGAATGCCATTAAAGACGTGTAATCGTATAATATCGCTAAATCCTCTATATATTATACCACGCTGCAGTATACCACTTATACTATATATATACTACCTACGGCGGCAGTGTTCGGGACGGAAATGAAATCGATGGATTTTTCCCCCCTTTTTATCGTTCCCCGTCGGCACATTATGAGGTATATAATATTAAAGTGACGATTTGCAGGCCATCCGTGGAAATTGATTTAAAACAAGACGTTAAATTTTAATCACATCCCGAAAAGGTCAGAAGACATACGCGTCGAGAAGAATATAATAATATAATAGTTATTAGTACAAATTACAGCGTTAAATCGATATTAATTGTACTTACAGGATGATTCTTCTACCACTAAACAGCCGTTTTTTTGGTGGTCGAGTAATTTATGTGTTTTTAATATATATTTTCATTTTTTATCGTTATCGATTTTTAATTTTTATTTTTAACCACGTCGACATACATTTTTAATTTCATATTCCAAAAGATAACAATATATTGTTCTGAATTGTTCTTATTATTATATTATACTTATTATTATTTGTGCTGTGTAATATCAACGGATAGGTATTTCCTCTAATCTTGCCACTTTGTGTTATCATAATTTATTACTATATACATTCATTCAATTTACTAATTTACTTATTGTATTTTATTATAAAAGTAATAGAGGTTGTAAATATTTCTAAGTAAGAAAATTCTAATAATAAAAATTAATATTCCATAGCAAAATAATACATTTTTGATGATTGAAGTACGGTGTACACAAATCGAATTGTGGACCAGTAGTTATAATAATTAGACATACCTAAGTATTATACATTTAATGTCTGTCAGAATAATAATTATTTTAATATTGATTCGATCTTTGATTATTAGATTTTTACTATAATTCTCTATAAATTAAAGGTAAAGATATTTTGATTCGTTTTCAAAAATGACGAGTTGTTATAACTTCATATCGTCGTACACGTTATACACATGTATGAAACAAAAAAATGTTAAACCAACCTTTTACCAACACACCTTTTACCGAAAACGCGACAATGATTGGTTTATAGTGACGAAGATAAAATAAATAAAAATAAATAAATAAATTCAGTATTAAAACACTGGACTATTATATATTATATTTTATTCATAAGACGTGTTAAAAAATACGTTATTCGACTCAGACTTCGGGACAATAGACACACGATAGACTATTGCGTCATCTGTGATAGAGCGCAGTTCGTATAATAATAATAATAATAATAATAATAATAATAATAATAATATGGCCTTTACCGCCGTCGTACACAAACCGTCTGATGCGCATTTGCGCCCTATACGTGCCTAAACCAACGTTACGTGTTTCGTAATGTGCATAATAATATTAAACTATTTATAGATATATCATACAGTCAGGCACGAAGAGTGACGGTGGAACATTTGTTTGTGGTCATCATAAAAACTTGGAGCATCCGCCGGTTGGACGTACTCCCCCCCCCCTAGTATAATATTATTTTATCGACGAGTCGTTATTAAAGTTACGTTTCATTTTTTAAGGGGTTGTGTATAAGCAATTTTTTCGTCCCCCGTTGTCACCGCTCGTCTTTGTGTGTGTAGTAAATTATCATTAGTGTGTGTGAATATTCCACAACAATCAACCGCATCATTCATATTACGCACCCGCCATATGAACATGCCATTAATTTTAATTAGATCAAAATATTCAAAATCAATTCGTCGACTGTACGTGTGCTGTACGCCTGACAGAATTGTAAGTACCTACTTCCAAACGTCCGGTTTAAAAAAATGTTAAGATGATTGAACGCATAAACAAGATAACTGTGCATCGATTGGAGCACTTTTTCAAGTTTAATCTTTGAGGAGAATAAACATTTAAAATTGTATCAATTTTAAAATTTTTTTATATTGAACAATATACTTTTTATATCAAAATAATAGTTTTATATCCACGGTTTTCTGCAACTAGTATAATTTAAGTACCTAGGTATAGTAAATGATTTGGGAGATGACTAAAATCAGTTCGTTGAATTATAAAGTAACGGATTTCACGTGTTAACGATAACGTCTCGTATTCACCGGAAGGCTTCCGAAGACCGATTATAATAATATTATGTCGTCGTGAGGCAAAATATACACTAAACCTTTAATATTATTACGAAAACGATGCGACCGAGACGACGGTGTACCTAAGACGTTTTCCGAGGTGGCCGGGTGGCGTCAATACTCCACAATATTATTGACCTACCTTTATGGCTACATATTATTATGTATTGTTCGCACGTGTCTGAGTGGTCTTAGTCGGGTTACGTCGCGATATTTGAATACGTAGTTAGAAGTGCTCGTTACAGATGTATAATGTTATTAATAATAATAATTATTCAACCGCACGAGACACATTCGAACGTAGACGATAGTAATTAGAATTAGGATTAGAAGTTATTTGCAAACAAAACAATTAATACACTTGAAATTATAATTATAATAGGTATTGTCTGCTCACCTTTTATATGCTGAGCTTGGGTTGAAGGTGATGAGTTCTTAATATAGAAATTTAAATATTAAACATAATTATAAATAGGCTAAAACAGAAAAGAATAAGTTAATTTGAGAGAGAAAGAGAGAAAAAAAATAGTTATAATAGTTATATAATAATAATAAATGAAAACAGTGCATGGATTTAATAATTATACATTAGAACTTAGAGTAGTGTTAATACGGTATATATAAGGTATTAATATTAATTTTTAAGTCTTTACAAAGAGTAATAGCAGTATTCAATGTGGTTTTGAAACCAAAATATTTATAAAATCTAGGAATATTTATATTTATATTTTTCTTAAATCTAGTATTTACATTATGGTTGCATATCGGTACAACATTCCTATGCTTATATATGAGTAATAATACGCTTTTTTTAAACAGCTTATCAAAATTAAATACATTTAATTTCTTATATATAGTATTAGTACTTGACGTGTAGCTAGACAACTTTAATATAAATTTAATTAGTTTATTCATAGTTGTTTTTAATTTATTAAATGAGTATCATAAGCACAACCCCAACTCTCAATACTATACGTAATAACTGATTGCACGAGTGAGATATAAATTATTCTTAATTGTATTTTATCGAGTATAGATCTAAGATTACGAAAAATATGAAAGAATTTACGACTTAATGATATTAAATGTTCAATGTGATTTTTCCATTTTAAACGCGAATCAATATACAATCCTAGATATTTTATAGTAATATATAATGAATCAGAGTAGTGTTTGTGAATTTTTTTTTGTCATGGACTACATAATCCATAATACGTAAAGGTAACCAGAATTGATTAAAATACTTTTTACGAATACTAATTTACACGTAGCACGGTTAAAATTTGATAAATAATCTTTCGAATTGTATATAGAGTGATTATGGTATTATTTACGGTCGTTACTACTTTGCAGTGTCGTAGATAATTTTTTTTATTAATTTCAGCTACATTTTGAATTCAGGTTTACCGCCCGAGCGAATTATTATTATTAAAATTTTTTTTTTTGTTTAGTAACTCTACACATAAAATGTTATAGATATTATATTATACTCGTTGTATTTTTAACTTAAACGTTATAACATGTCTATTTAGTATTTATGAATAATTATTATACTCGTTGTGGTCGATCGAATACCAACACCGATTTCCATTTAGTTATGTGTAAACATATTGTACCGCGTATACTTTAACATACGGACGTTCTATATATCATTACAATTTATTTTTATAATAGTATAAAAACGACGAAACGTGACTATTTTCAGTAGGTATATAATATTATAATAAGTATTTACTACCTATATAACATACAATTGATTTACCTTGCGATTCTTCATTTAATAGCTACCTAATACTTTGTTTCGACACGCATCGCTATAATATACTACGAAATGCGAATCAATTGTCTAGTTATGTCATTAAGTTGATTAGACGTTTAATAGTGGACAAGCGGCCGAGTATACCTACCTACTCGTTTTTCATAACATCAAAAATCGGTTTCACTTGTTTTCCTTTTTTTCAATTAGTTTGAGCGATTTATTTCTTAGAGTCACCCTGTGGCCCGTATATGCGTGAACGCATACATAACGTATCGCGTTGTTAAGTCAGGTGTGATGTTCAAAATTGGTTATTTGATAGCGAACGCGTACTCACACATCCGAATAAACTTGTGTGTACACGTTTGAGGTACCAGAAAAGACAATTTATTGACCTAACACGTGTATGAGGTAATCTCGGTGAACGATAAAACGTATAAATAAGTCACAGGCAAGGCGAACGATCCCTCCAGTTTAATAAAAACACAAAACAAATATTTAAATACAACATCCTGTAAATTACATGTCATGTTCGATATTTTCCGTAGAAGCAAAACAATGAATAATGTGCATACTCGACGACACATATTATTATAGTATGACGAACAATAATGGAGAAAAAAACCGCCGTGGTACAAAAATGTGGTATTTTACCTTCATACTAAAACACTTATCATAATAATATTATAATGGGGGACGGAGTGGCCGAGCGGACTAAGGCGTCAGTTGCGACGCGCACCTACGCCGGTTCAAAACCTCGGCTGTGGGCAGCATTTTTCTTCGGCAAGTCACTAAAAAAATTGCCAAAATAACGAACACACGTGTTTAAACCTACAGTACCCTCCCCCTCAGTGGCCACCCAAATGGCCTAAGTTTCCGCGGGTTGATAAAAAAAAAAAAAATATTATAATATTATAACAGTTACAATAAAGTATTTATCTTATTTCGGTGTCTGTTGGTTTGGCTTCGGTCCTCGTAACAAGCAGTGCGGCCATTGCACATGCTGAAGCCTTTAACTATTACGTTGGGGGATGGATTTTTTTTCACAGAGTATAATAATTTTCTTAAGTGGTCGCGAGAAAAAGGGGGAAAATATAAATGTACAAGGGACGCATGAAAAGGACAACATAAAAGGACGTACAATACCGGAAAAGACTATTTTATTTTATGTCGAAATATTTTAACCGTAATAAACAATGTTTGGTGTATTCCGATAGGTAAAATATATGAATTGCAGTTTTTGAAAAATGTACGTCAAATAGCTTAGTTTTCAATCGTTAGTTAATTATTGACATCGTTGTTCACAATATCCAAGTATATAGTAGATATAGGTAAAGTAATATTTTAAAATGTGTTTATTACTATGTGGATAGCTATTTGAAGTAAACTGTTAAACTATCATTAAACTCATAAAAAAAAATTAAGTTTTCTGAAATAATAAATAGATAATAAAAATATTCATTTTTTTTCTAAGTTTTATGTAAAATTAAAGCAACTGTGTTACTATCAACAGAACCCTACAGTATATAAATTAAATACAGATTCGTTTAAATTCATTTCAATATTTGCATGATTTGTTTTTTGTTGTAGAATATTGAAGTGACAGTAACGATAAACTATTTGAGATTATATAACTTTTTGATATTGTCTTTAATAAGGTCTTCAATCAGTTATGCATTATTAATTAGCATATCGAGTTACAGTAAAATAAGTAGATAATCTATAATTGAAATATTCTAATAAAATTGCTACCAATCCGAATATCTACTTAAATTGTGCTGAATCGGTAAGTGTGGTTTAAATTATTTATGTCTTGCAAAAAGGCAATCGTTATTCTTAAACAATTTTTGTATAAATAATATTTTCGTCATGGATTTTGTGGTAAAATTTTTATCGAAACAGCCTGTTTAAATTTCAATCTATTGATTTAATCACTTGAATATTTTAATATATTATTGTTTATGAATGCCTTCTTTTCAACAGTTTTTTTTTTCGCTCGCTTAAAATTGCGAAGAAAAGTGTATAGCTATCAGTGTGTACAACATTTAAGGCCTCAAGCAATTATTGCTAAATATTGGGATGATTGTTATAAAACATATTATACCATTAAGCTTAGAGTAAAAACATTCACGAGCGTTTGTGGTTCGTGAATCTGGAGTAGAAAATTCAGCCCTTATCTCTGGAGGAAACGTTTCAGAATAGATTTGTGTCCACAATTGGTATGTCATCTCTAATACGAAACTCGCACGGTTCTTATTATGTCGTCCTCAATTAGGAAGCTGCAAATCATATTCAGTTCGTATAATTATGCAGTGAAAAGGTAGGTAGGTATGTGAAGTTATACAACGAACATAATTGTGTTTAACTTTGAAAACGAACTCCGATTCAATCAGTTGGATTAATGTGTAAACTTTTTTACTAGATTTAGCATATTATTATTATGTAATCTTATATGTATAATACTATATTGGTATTTGTCAATTTCATTGTTCAGACATGACGAAAACGTGCGCGGTAGGAGAGAGAGATAAAACATCATAAACAAAAGCTTCTTTGATTCTATTTGTTCAAAGCTGCGGCGCAGCAGTAAATCAGTATTCCTCAAAATGTAATCCTTTTATTAAGAGTTGAAAATTTAGATTCGGTGCCTTTATGTATAATGTCACTGCTTAGTAGTAGCTAGGTACCTATACCTACCTACCATACTCTTGCCGTAAGACACATAAGAGACACTAACAATTGCCATGTACTATTGTTGTCTTGTGTTGAAAATGTGCACACACAATATCCTTTAGTTACACTGCTGTTTTTGTATCGTGGGGTTTCAGGAAGTTACGAAATTATTATTACCACAGAAGCATTTTAGTGAATATCTCGGATTCAATCACAGACGGTCTATATAGTGATATTTCGTCGAATGACAAATAATAATATGATTAAATTCACCTGAAACTTGAGTGCGTTTTAGTCAACGGTTTCAATAGTGGTAAATAATATTCATGTTGCCATATTATGTACCAATTTATTAGCGATGCAGTTACACATAATAATAATTATAGATTTATTGCATCGGTTAAAATATTTACGTAGTTCAACACTATTGGACGGGATATCGATTATATTTGTATATTATAATGTATACCTACTATATTATAGTAGTCACTCATAAAATAAATTAGATGATAAATAAATTACTTTACTGGATATGTGGGTGCATAGTGATAGTATATTATAATAATTGTATTTCTACTCTTGCATTCATCTATAATATTATGTTATCGATAGAAAAAAAATATGTAGGTTCATTCAAATTAAATTCATTTATAAAAAGTGATAATTTAAAATAAATGTTATTTAATATTTGTCAAAAAAATTATTTTTCTTTAATAATCCATTTCACTGTTCCACAGTATCTGGTATACAATTTAACGACTGCAATTCCTACTACCTAATAATTTAAAACTATTTTTTCGTAGAAATGTTTCTTTCTTCAATGTTATTTTGTTAAATATTTTTTTTTTTTAATGCCACAGGTTTACGAAATTCCACATACACACACACACACACACACACACACACACACACTAACACACTAATTACGGTAACTGTAGGACTGACACCGGTCGAAACGATTAATTAAAAACACACTAAACCAACCTTAACAATATAGCTGGTACAACAATCTCGCTTTATAGTTTATATTACGTCGATCACATTGAATTAAAAATATATTTAGTGCATGCGATAGGGTCTAAAAATAAAAACAAATAATGAAACCAAATGTGATGTAGGGGCGTACGTATATAATAACAATAATAATAAAAAGTTGGCGATGAGACAGTTGAGGGAAAACGTTGGTATATTATTATTGTATACTTATAATCGCAATAACTAAACATCGGAAGTAATAATTATTGTTTATCAGCCCGGAAGGAAATATTAAATGCTCTCTCTGTTTTAAAGGAGATAGCCCTTCGTAAAAGGGTGCAGCGGACTTGGTGCTGGAGCAAATATTTATTTAAGTACGAAACTTTACCAATAAACAAACTTTTTTTATGCAGGGAGACTTTGTTGTAACTAGTTATTATTTTTCGTCTTTGCCTCTTTTCCGATTGATATACATGTATGTTATATTTGTTGTTGAAATACATACATAGGTACATGTACATAATACACTTTTAATAAAAACAATTATTAAATGCTGTCGTCCGAAATAATTTACACGAGTTTGATAAATAAATTGAATTTCTAGTGTCCTAAACTAATATCATAATGCAACATGATATAATATTTCAAAAATGGAATATTTTGTTAGTTTACCGCTGCATGGCAATCATAAGTGTAATAATAAAGGAATATTATTTTTAGTAGGTAGTTATAAGTAAAATATTTCTAACTCGTATTAAATTGGAAAATGTTTATTTACGATATTGTCTTGTGTGTTATTGTATTTATTTTTCAGCGTTAATTATCCGTAGACATTGTGATTATCAAACAACTCATAAAAAAAAAATAAATAAAGGAGTTTAAAATATTATTTTTTAGTTCATTGTATAATAATATTTTATTATGAAATCATGGAATGCACCTCGCGTTTATATTATGTTCAGGATAAATCATTATATTATACCAATTGTGAAACATTTATTTTAATCTTATTGCGACTGGGTAATTAAACAATATATAACTGATGTATCTGCCCATATTCACTTGAAGTGGGTGGTTGGATGCTAAGCATGTGCATTTTTTAAACGTTAAAAAATAATAATATATACAACCATTTAATGTACAAACTCACGCACGCACACATACATTATTAAAATAGAACGTTGTGAGAATTGTTTTTTAAAAACTTACCGAGGGTAGGTTTTTATCATTATATTTTTAATGTAATTTCCGAAAACGTGACCTGTTAGACTGATGTTTGGTAGTGCGGCGTAGTTCTGATTGTTTCGATTGCCCCTGTCTTCTTCTTTTATTGCTTTTCGAGGATATTAATCTGCGAACGCCGCACATCGGTGACATGTCGGTCTTATCGATTTCCACGGATTTTCAAAAAGCTAAAAAAAAAAAAAAAAACGAAATACAACCTGCGACTCGTATGGGTACCGGTACGCCTCCCATACTATAACAATGTATAAAACGAAATAAAATTTCCCTAATATATACGTTGGCAATATCTCGGAAAACTTTTGACCCGTTTAAGCGTTGACGGGGGGACGTGTGTATATAATAATATATTGGCCAAGTTTTTCAGGACTCGTTCTCGCGCGACGACGTCACCTGGTGCTCGGACATAACTCACCGCCGGCACAGACGGCTGCCTAACCGTATTAGGTCGTATTCGTCTATAAAAATTTTCCTCCCCTCGGTTTTCGCAAACGTTTTTCACGCGCCCCTTGCACGCCTTGTATACGCGTGGCATTGATGGAACTCTGTCCGGGTCGCCGATGTCGTGTGCCATCGATCCCCCTCCCCAAAGACGTGCGATAAAATAAAACCAATAAAACGGGAAATCGAGACGGACGACCGGTCACTTTTCCGTGTACGCGCCAATCCCCGAGTAATCGTCTCTCCCGACGCGGTCGTGACAAAATGTTCAATCTAGTCTGTCGGGCCGTGGTTGACGGAGGACGCCTATTTATTATTATTCGTTTTCGTCATATCCATTAATTCTACGTTCAAAATACGTATAGTCCGTACATATATCAATATAGAATGTGGGTATATTGTCCATAGTGATATTGTGCTATTACAAATGTATACGGTATGATTGTTTCGAGTATTTTTTTTCGAAAAAATCAATCACATATATTACAAAAAAGTATCGAAATAGTCATATTATAATAATTGCTCTCGAAAACCAATTATCCTAGCAAATATAAAAAGTAATTAGGATTTTCAACTATTCGTTTACAAATATTCATTATATAATTATTATATATTTTTTTTATTATTATTTTTTGTTTTATTCGTTTGTACGCTGTAATAAGCATAATATCTCTCGTTGCCTTATTATTATTACATTTTTCATAAACAATTTGATTTTTTCATTTGATTGCATCTCTTTTCTGTGTTTTGATTTTTTCCAACTATATACATTACACGCAATTTATACGTATATAATTTATGAATTTCACGGTTTCAATATAATTTTTACATCATAATAAGTCTTCTATTTTTCTTCCCGCTCTCTCTAAAAAGAAATAATTTACATCGATATGTACATAATTATAGTAGATTTTAATGAACGTAACTGAAACTTTTTTCTTAGCGTTTCTTCTTTCTATACATTTTATAACAGAACAATAAATCGAGGGGGGAAATAAGTTTTTCATGGAATTTTAAGACAAAGCATCACCAGATAATTTTGATGGTTTTCACGTTGGCAACCGTGTTATTAATCAAAATTATATGGCACTCCCTGGCACAGTCTTTCTCCGTTGGAGCTTACCTAAAATGATCCATCAATATTCTAATGACTGCGTCGTGTTACTGAGACTTTGGAATAAAAAAATTAAAATAAATCTACTTCACACTATTCAATGGCGTATGACAATTTTGTGTTTAAAAGTTTTCCGAAGTATTTCTTTTATAAATTGGAAAAAAAAATAACGTCATGATCCTCAAAGTTTTTGATGTATTATACGCTCATCGTTTTTTTTTTTTTTTTTTTTTTTTTTTTTTTTTTTTTTTATTGGGTAACCCGCGGCAACTTAGGCCATTGGGTGTGGGGAGGGCACTGTAGGTTTTATATTGGGTAGGTTTGGTAGGTTTTATATTGGGTAGGTTGGTACACGTGTGTGTTGTGTTTTGGCAGAATTTCTAATGGGGCACCCGTAGGTTTCTGCCGTGCCCCGGGGTGGGGGGATGGCGGCACTTGTTCTCCGGACACCGTGACTTGCACGGAGAAAAATGCCGCCCAGTGGTCGAGGATCGAACTCGGACCGGCTGTGCCGAATCCGTCGCGTTGGACCACTCGGCCACCTCGTCCCCCCGTTTTTTTTTTTATTCAAGTATAATAGGTACCTACTTCCTATACACGTAACGCCATTAATCTAAGAATTAATCTATGGCATTTTGAGATACGAACCTACCGAAATGTAAGCCGGATAAAAATAATTAATATTATAGCACAGTATTTATACAATTATTATTATTACGTATCCAAATATTTTATGTCATCGTTTTATCAATTTATTATGATTATTATTTGTTTTAAGTATATTTTTTATAATTTTCAGATGTTCGACAATTGAAGAATTTCATTCCAGAAATCAGCAACCGTAAGTACCTTTGAACTAAAAACTAAATGTGAATACATATATAGTCGTTAGATACTTATTAAATGCTTGGAAACAATTTCCAAAGGTCAATAACGATGCCAATATTGAATATAATATAAAAATAATGATAAAGTTGTTGCGAAAACATTCAATAATAAATTAGTGCTACGAATGGCTATAAACACTCATAATAATATCATCTGCGTTCCACTTAAATAATACTGGGTATTATTTTAAAAGGTATTTTTTTCACAGTTAGATACCTATGTTTTAAATTTAATTTTTGGCTTATAAATTAATTTGTAATAATAATGTTACAATAAAACGGAATCGTAATACCTACCTACTATGATCGAAGACAAAATAATATCATATTTGAGAAATTTTAACATATTTTTATATAATATATTTGGTCCGGTGTATATTATGGGTACCCCCACTTGCGTGTTTTCATTTTGTGGCAAGAATTTCCTCGATTAATCCGTACAACATTTTATCGCGATAATATCATCGACTGAACGGGTCCGGGTGCTGACGTCTCGTGATTAATTGATCTCGCACGCGTTTTATATAATCTAATATAATATATATCTACTTGTTTCCATTTTGGGATTTACGTAGGTACCAGTATATTTCTTCCCGTTGCCTTCTCCTATATATATATATATGATATTATTATGGACTGTAATCTCGCTGCACGGACGGCGTTTTCGCGAATTATAGGAATTAATACTATTATGTATAGCTTGTCCCATAGAGCAGCGATCCTCGTCTCGGGAGTTGCCAACACATTTTTCAGGGTTGCCAATACGCGTACTACAGAATAGTAGCTATTGCAGTAAGTGCTTTTCCTTTTTGTTATTTTGTTTTAAATAAACTTATCATATTATTATATTTTACATTTTAGTATAATGAATTCAACAAGCGATTTATGATTGTATACAATAATAACGATTATTGTTTGTAATAACTTTTTAATGCTAACATTACGAAAGGGTCGTTAAAAATCTTGATGACATATTATTATAGGGGTATTTTGGCCTCAAAAAGGTTGAAAAACGCTGGTTTTAAAAATGTGATTTAATATTGTCAACTGAACCTATTTTTTTTAAAAACTTTTTTATAATTTGTCCAAACTGTTGACCGTTAGGTTTCCACATGACAACTCTCAACATATTTGTAATGCGTCCTTAATAATGAGACTCGTTGCTCAATTGTGGAATGTTCCATAAGACCATAACGACCACCCACATTTAGCACATTTAGAGACAAAACAATAATTGATAAAATAATAGTGGCAGCAATAGAAATAGATAGAAAAATACTATAAGCCACGTGATACCAAATTCATAAAAATAAAAAACAACGTAAAATTTAAAACAGGCGTTATCAGTTGTGGAACACGCTCTTTATAAACACTTATATTGATTTTTCCACGGTTTACGGAGCGTCAAGTCATTCGGACCAATTAATATATAAAATTAAGATAACAAAAACATATTTGACCAAATTTGGATACCTATTTCAACAAAAAAACTAAAATACGTTTAGATGCTTCATACGACCCAATTGGACCAGCAGCTGCGTTTTCCTGAACCATAAAAAATAGGCAAACGTATTTTTGTTTTCGTTACTCATCGGTTGTACCTATCTACTTGTATACGTGAGGTTGTACTGGTCCATGGTTCGCCTACCGTTCTTATGTTTGTAG
Source organism: Metopolophium dirhodum (assembly GCF_019925205.1). Taxonomy (NCBI): domain Eukaryota; kingdom Metazoa; phylum Arthropoda; class Insecta; order Hemiptera; family Aphididae; genus Metopolophium; species Metopolophium dirhodum. Next base: position 5,249,577 of record NC_083564.1, on the reverse strand, counting down.
AACCATTAGCTCCACGGTTCGGCTATTCGCGTCTGCAGAATGGCATCACTCTGTTATTTCTAACCCGTTGCTTGCCACCAGCGTTCG